>NW_024753131.1:0-25000 GCF_018991925.1 Homarus americanus
AACCTCTCCCTGAACCAGTCAAGTGTTTTGTATTGTTCCAGTTGACTAATGTGTGTGTAGTGGCATGTGTGTGTGTGTGTTCATGTCAACCCTCGTGAGGAGACAATACAATCACGACAAATATGTATATGTTTACAATTTCCCGAAGAAAACACACACACACACACACACACACACACACACACGCTAAAACCCGCAAGAAATATATATAAATTTGCTATAGTGTTAAACAAAAAATAAAAATAAAAATCTTGTATCGTAACACCACCAAAATATTTCCTCCTCCACGAATCTTATCACAACATAGAGAAAAATAACTGGCTTGGTTGCACGTCCACATTCCCGACTTACAGTGTGTTCAGAGTCAAACCCAAACCCAATTTTCCGGTCCAGGACAAAAACAGCTCCTCCACCTGGACGAAATCAGCAGCCAAAACTGCCTCCTCTCCCTCCAACACTGTGTAAACCTTTCCTCTTTTTTATTCTTTTCATGGGTGATCAACAGGCTGGTGGAGGGCCGCCCTGCGAATAACAATGTGAAGACTTGGTCGGTTCTAGGCTGCGAGATGGGTTTGGTATCTCGATTTAAAAGCTGTGTCCCAGAGAAATGTATTTTAACGATAGGGAATGGCTAGGGTATAAGGCATGGTCAGGCTAGACGAGCACGTTTAGGGTAGGGCTTGGCTAGAGAGAGAGAAGAGGTGTGTGTGTGTGTGTGTGTGTGTGTGTGTGTGTGTGTGTGTGTTCCCTCCACAAACTTTCCCTGGATGGTGTACGCTAAGGTGAAGATATGGATATGGACACAGTCGGACCACGAGATTGGTTAGCTTAAGGTTAGGCTACAGGGGAGGCAGAGCTCGGATAAAATTGCGAGTTGGGTCAGTGTTACTGGGGCGAGTCTTACACTATATGGCTGGGGGAGGGGCAGTATATGGCTGGGGAGCAGTCTACTATGGCTGGGGGGAGCAGTCTTACTATGGCTGGGGAGGGGACAGTCTTACTATATGGCTGGGGGGCAGCTGGGGAGCAGTCTACTATGGCTGGGGCTGGGGGCAGTCTTACTATGGCTGGGGGAGGGCAGTCTTACTATATGGCTGGGGAGCAGTCTTACTATGGCTGGGGGCTGGGGGCAGTCTTACTATGGCTGGGGGCTGGGGGCAGTCTTACTATGGCTGGGGGAGGGGCAGTCTTACTATATGGCTGGGGGAGCAGTCTTACTATGGCTGGGGGAGGGCAGTCTTACTATATGGCTGGGGGGGAGCAGTCTTACTATGGCTGGGGGGGCTGGGGGGCTAGTTCTCAAGAGTAATAAATCCAGTACAGGCAACACCACACTACAAGAACTACACTGTATGTTATAGACACACAGTTCAGCACCTTCCCAACATCCATTAACTACCATCTTCTCTCCTACAGCATTACCACTAATTAGTACCAGCACTACAGCCACCACCAACACCACCACCATTAACCCTCACCACCCCCACCAACCACCACCATTAACAACACCACCACCATTAACCCTCACCACCCCCACCAACCACCACCATTAACCGTCACCACCATTAACCGTCACCATTATTAAGAACTTCACCGCCACCAACTTTAACCATTGGCAGCCTAAATTGATTAAAATAACAGGATCATCAAACTAAAAGAGTCGAAACATTCCTCCCAACAGTCATTTATGTCGACTCACACAACTCTCAGGGAAATACCAAGAACCCATTCACTCTAAAACCCATGCACTCTAAAACCCATGCACTCTAAAACCCATGCACTCTAAAACCAACACAATATGGTTTTATAAGATATTTAGACGCGCCAGATTAAACCACAAATCCTCATAATAATAATAATAATAATAATAATAATAATAATAATAATAATAATAATAATAATAATAATAATAATAATAATAATAATAATAATAATAATAATAATAATAATAACAACCATCACGGCCAAACAGAATTTATGGAAAGAAGTTAGAGGTGAAGGTTGCCGGCAGCATCTAGTGAGGCAGAAATCTTGGTTTTTAAAAATAAGAGACAGTTTCTGGAAGCACTGAAGCGAATGAACTGCTCCTCCGCTGAGTAAACAACAAGTTTTATATCACTATGACTCCTTCCCCGCCCCAACCCCGTCCCACCCCGCCCCGCCCCGCTCCATGACCACCCTGCCACTCTCCACGACCACACCCCTGCGCCCCTCCACGACCACATTCGCCGCCTCTCCACGACCCTCTATGTCTACGATCTCCATGTTGAGTTGGGTTGGGTTGGGTTAGATTAGGTTAATAAAACTCTGAACCTGTGCAAGCCCAGATACCAACACACAATGAACAGGTAAGTCCTTACCTAGAAAGAAGGGCAACACACACACACACACACACACAAAGTGTCGCGCCATCTTTAAGCCCCTCATTAGACTTCTTTAGAATATAATTATTGTATTTACTATTTTGTGTTTGTCAGTAAATATAGATCAGAATTGTTCCTCCAAGTTAAAGATAAAAATAATGAGAACTCAACAACTAAACCGTGGTAACATTATGAGATGTTCTTATTACCACCATGCTATTGTACTATTCCAGATGAAACTAAATGTTACATAATACTTCCTTGAGATAAATGTATAGTATATATGAGGTGCCTCAAAGAGACCTCAGGTTCTCAACTGGCTCAGCCATGTTAATATTGTTATTATTATCCACTCTGTATCTGTGTTTTTCTGGCTAAATAAACTGTTTCAATTCAATTCAATGAACAAATTTAAGATTATATACGACAAAGTCAGGATTTGTTGGATCAAGTTGGCTAACATTTGACCCAAGAAGGTGTTTATGTTGAGGTGCAAGCATACGACCCCCCACACCAAGGGCTGGGTGAGGTAGGTGACGCCAAGTGTGTGTTTACCAATAACATACGTCCTCGCGTCTATACCTTTTCACTTGGCTTCCAGTTGAAAAAAAAAAATTCCAGAAAAGGAATCTCTCTACACATTCAATAACCTTTGTCGTTTGAAGTTGTTATTGAGTAAAAACCTTAAAAACTAAAAAATGGTACAATTTACAATTTCTCACAACCGATGGCTTTGAAAACGGACAAAAATATCTCTAAATAACGAATTACAAAAGAAAAAAAAATAAAGTTTACTCGTCCTCTAACTCAACAGAACAAGACATCCCACATTTATTTCACCAAGACCAAAAAAAAAAAAAAATACTGAAAAATAAGTGTCTATGTTGAATGGTCCAGTCTCCCGTTGTCACCCTGTACATATAATTATCGACAATTTTCTAATACCTACAGGAGGGGTAAGGGGAGGGAGCAGAGGGGTAGTGGGGAAGGGGTTAGTTGGGAGGGGGGTTAGTGAGGAAGGGGTTGAAAAGGAAGGTTGAGGGGAGGGTAGTGGGGAGGGAGTAGTGGGGAGGGGGTGAGTGGGGGGGGGTAGTGGGAGGGTAGGGGGAGGGGGTAGCACACACACACACACACACACACACACACACACACACACACACCGTTACCAAGCACCTCGACATAATAATAAAAATCCTAAAAACACCCCACCTAAAACACAGGTAGATAATTAGACCAACAATCACAAACAGTAAAACAAAACTAAAAATAAGTCAGTCATTGTGTCTATTTGCGATAGATAATTAATTTATAAACATGAAAGCCCATATAATTACCACACACACACACACACACACACACACACACACACACACACACACACACACAAACACATTAATGGTTGGTTGTGATGTATGTAGGTTATAATTAATTAGAGATTCATTAACCTAACGGGGTAATGTTGACAAGAGTCGGATTTGATGTTACTGAAGAGGGATCGATTGTGTTAATACGAGAATTATAATTATGTTTATTCTATATAAATTAATATTGTTTATATTATATGAATTATGTATATACAATAACAATAATGTTTACACTATAACAATTAATTCATCATTATTAAATAAATTTCATCTAAGGAGAGAGAGAGAGAGAGAGAGAGAGAGAGAGTGTGTGAGTGAGTGAGTGAGTGAGTGTGTGTGTGTGTGTGTGTGTGTGTGTGTGTGTGTGTGTGTGTGCGTGTGTGTGGCGCCATCTTTAAGCCCCTCATTAGACTTCTATAGAATATATTTGTTGTATTTTTATTATTTTGTGTTTGTCAGTAAATATAGATCAGAATGGTTCCTCCAAGTTAAAGATAAAAATAATGAGAACTCAACAACTAAACCTTTCAAAAAGTTTATAGACTCCAGAATGAACCCAGACACGAGACGAACCTCTGAACCTCATTATAAACCACAAGCAAATGAACCTCTACCAAAACAAACGAACGAACCTCTTGAGAATTCATTTCCCTCTTCACCAAAACTTAAACATTTAAATCAATTTCGTTCATGCCGGACCCAAAACGAACCACCGAATCTCTATGAATCCATCCTCTCTCTCTCTCTCTCTCTCTCTCTCTCTCTCTCTCCACGGTTGCTTAAGTGAATCAGATAAACCGGGTTCGTCCATGCCGGAGTTACGAGCCAACAAATCCCTGAAAATCCCAAACCTACAGGAGGGACGTTGTACGAGACTCTGGGCCCGGTAGTAAGGTTTAACGACCATTACGTGAGCGAGTTGACCTATCACCACCACCAGCCTGGGGAAGTGGGAAGATGGGTCAAAGGTCGCCAGATGGGGTCAGGTGGAGGTAGGTGAGGGGGCAGGTGGGGGTGGGTGAGGGGGCCCTGAATTAATCTGCCGCCCTATTTTGGTGTCATCCGCAAACTTGCTTATGTCACTGCTGATCCCAGTATCTAGATCGTTTATGTAGATTATGAACAAGAGTGGGCCTAGTACTGACCCCTGGGGAACCCCACTGGTTACACGGCCCCACTTAGATTTAACACCATCTACGCTGACCCTCTGTGTTCTATCGGTGAGCCATCATTTTATCCAATTTAAAACTTTCCCCTCGATACCATGAGCCTTAACCTTTCTCAGAAGCCTCTGATGCGGTACTCTGTCAAACGCTTTGCTAAAGTCTAAGTAAATAACATCGTAATTTTCGTCATTATCTACTACCTCAAAGACTTTCCTAAAAAACGTCAGCAGATTTGTTAGACAAGATTTTCTTTGTAAATCCATGTTGAGAGTCGTAGGGGGAAGGGGGAGGTGGGGGGTAAGGGAGGGAAGTGGAGAAGGGAGCGGAGAGGGAAGGGTCAAAGGTCACCAGATGGGAAGTGTGAGGTGGAGGGAGGAGGGAGGGTGGGCGGAGTGTCTATAATGGCGATATTCAGCAGCTAGATTGGAACAGTCACCCCCGCAATTGATTTATTTGGCACCGCCTTAATTGGATTACCAGCACTCTGATTGTTTATTCAACTTCGTGATGGTTGACGAGGCTGCGCCGGGCATGTGAGTGGGGGCTCTTAATCCCCCTCACTACTGCCCGGATATCACTGGACAAAATTCGTATGGGCAACAATACAACTGGACAAAATTAGTGTGAACAAAATACTACCGGACAAAATTCATAATAGAGGAAATTCCATCGGACAAAACTCGTATGGACGAAATATCACTAGAAAAAATTCATTTGGGCAACAATACAACTGGACAAAACTCGTATGAACAAAATATCACTGGACAAAATACCACTGGACAAAATTCATAAGACGAAATACCACTGGACAAAATTCATAAGACGAAATACCACTGGACAAAATTCATAAAAGACGAAATACCACTGGACAAAATTCGTATGAACAACACCCCACTGAACAACACCCCGCTGAACAACACCCCGATGAACAACACCCCGCTGAACAACACCCCACTGAACAACACCCCCGCCTGCTGTCTCTTTGGTACCTGCCAGAACTTTCTTGGTCCGTCACTGGACAAGACAATGCTGTGATTCTTAAGTTTGGCAACGCAGTATGTTGATCATGGGTCTGGCAACGCAGTATGATGATCGTGTGTTTGGCAACGCAGTATGTTGATCGTGGGTCTGGCAACGCAGTATGTTGATCGTGTGCCTGGCAACGCAGTATGTTGATCGTGTGTCTGGCAACGCAGTAAGTTGATCGTGTGTTTGGCAACGCAGTATGTTGATCGTGTGTCTGGCAACGCAGTAAGTTGATCGTGGGTCTGGCAACGCAGTATGTTGATCGTGTGCCTGGCAACGCAGTATGTTGATCGTGTGCCTGGCAAACGCAGTAAGTTGATCGTGTGCCCGGCAACGCAGTATGTTGATCGTGTGTCTGGCAACGCAGTAAGTTGATCGTGTTTGGCAACGCAGTATGTTGATCGTGTCTGGCAACGCAGCATGTTGATCGTGTGCCTGGCAACGGTGTATGTTGATCGTGGGTCTGGCAAGGCAGTATGTTGATCGTGTGCCTGGCAACGCAGTATGTTGATCGTGGGTCTGGCAACGCAGTATGTTGATCGTGTGTCTGGCAAACGCAGTATGTTGATCGTGTGTCTGGCAAACGCAAGTTGATCGTGGGTCTGGCAACGCAGTATGTTGATCGTGTGTCTAGCAACGCAGTATGCTGATCGTGACTGGCAACGCAGTATGTTGATCGTGGGTCTGGCAAGGCAGTATGTTGATCGTGTCTGGCAACGCAGTATGTTGATCGCAGTCGGGCAACGCAGTATGTTGATCGTGTGCCTGGCAACGCAGTATGTTGATCGTGGGTCTGCGCGCGTGCTGATCGTGTGCCCGGCAACGCAGGCGTTGATCGTGTGTCTGGCAACGCAGTATGTTGATCGTGGGTCTGGCAACGCAGTATGCTGATCGTGTGCCTGGCAACGCAGTATGTTGATCGTGTGTCTGGCAACGCAGTATGTTGATCGTGTGTCTGGCAACGCAGTATGTTGATCGTGGGTCTGGCAACGCAGTATGTTGATCGTGCCTGGCAACGCAGTATGTTGATCGTGCCTGGCAACGCAGTATGTTGATCGTGTGTCTGGCAACGCAGTATGTTGATCGTGGGTCTGGCAACGCAGTATGTTGATCGTGTGCCTGGCAACGCAGTATGTTGATCGTGTGTCTGGCAACGGCATGTTGATCGTGTCTGGCAACGCAGTGTGTTGATCGTGTGTATGGCAACGCAGTATGTTGATCGTGTGCCTGGCAATGCAGTATGTTGATCGTGGGTCTGGCAAGGCAGTAAGTTGATCGTGCGTCTGGCAACGCAGTAAGTTGATCGTGTGCCTGGCAACGCAGTATGTTGATCATGTGTCTGGCAACGCAGTAAGTTGATCGTGTGTCTGGCAACGCAGTAAGTTGATCGTGTGTCTGGCAACGCAGTATGTTGACTGTATGGCTACTAACCCGATATTAACATTCCAAACCTGACCATGCAGTGTGATCCTCATACACACAATAACATACTATAGTAATCATACACCAGGCAACAGTTTATTCTTCTCCTGTTCTTTACATCGTAGAACCTCGTCTTACGTCTGGCAATTCAGAAGGTTTATTTCACGTCTTTACTGATCGTACGGCTGATATACCTGTGCGCCAAGTCTTTCGTCTGGTAAAGCAGTATGGCTAGACTGTACATGTGACCAGACATTAATCGTACACCTGGCAACTGAGAATGCTTATCGTACTGGTGGCAACGCTGTAAGTTAGTCACAGGCCTGGTGGTGTAGTTTTGTTTGATCCTGTGCTACAGAGTGCTGCGTTGCTTGTCCACTTTGTCCTGGAAAATGTTCAGTGTGTGTGTGTGTGTGTGTGTGTGTGCGTGTGTGTGTGTGTGTGTGTGTTATAGAGACAAGCCGAGTTAGACGAATAGATGGAAAGACAGATAGATGGATAGATAGATAGATATAGAGAAGGCGTAAAACGAAAAAAAAATGCGTAGAAAAGCAAAAATGAGTTAAAAAACGATACTAGTATAGATAGAAGGATGGAGAGAGAGAGAGAGAGAGAGAGAGAGAGAGAGAGAGAGAGAGAGATATAGGATCACCACTGTCACTGTAACTAACACACCATCACCTCGATTCCTTGAGGTTTCGTTCCATATATCAACAGAGCCGTTAACAGTGTCTCCCGCCAGGTGGCAGCTAGATCAACAGACGCCTATAATTCCCAGTAATATTATACTGGCACTGTTACACAATAGAGACGGCTCACCCTTAGGCCCCGGGTGACGTCCCAGAACGTCCACCTATTTCCAGCCTTTTTTTTATTTTTTTAATATTTTTGGAAAAGTTTATTTTTTTCTCGATTTAAGCCCGCGGGGGGCGGTGGGGGGGGTCGTGTTACTGCCAGCAGCACCCTAACCCGGGGCTTAAGGGTGTTAACCACATACAGAAGAGAAGAGAAGAGGTTGATATGGTAAAAAAAAATAAATAAATGCCTCACTGTATTTTAAAGGACTGAGGAGCAGACCGCCTTCAGACACACAAACTCTGGTGTACAAGAATCATTTGGGAGGAAACTGTGTAGTGCAGCGCGTGATGGACTAACTGGAGAGCAGGACTGTGAACCTGAGGCGTGGACACGATGAGACTCACGGAGACAGAAGGCATTATAAATATCATACCGAGTAAGTATTATGGTTACTGGTTAAATACGGCTGCAATACACACTGTCTCAATAGAACTTAACAGGTCACCTCAATCATCATCAACAGTGCTCAAGAACTATACATTATTAACCACTTTTATGAACACATGTAGTGAGATAAGACTCTGCAACACAAGACCTCATGGATGGTCGGTAAGAAACGAGTTAAATTTAATACCTTGCACACCTTCGCTTTGCCTATTCCTAAAAAAACCTGACCCCCCCCATCCTCCCTCCCTCCCAGACACAACAAATCCTGCCATTACTCTTACTGTACGCTGTCCTGAGAATACCGGGATTATTTCCTCGTGACGGTGAGGACGGACGGACGCACACACACACACACACACACACACACACACACACACACACACACACACACACACACACACACACACACACACACACACACACACACACACACACACACACACACACACACACACACACACACACACACACCGCTTGATTACTGGAACAACTTAAAGAGTCATTGTCGATGTTATTTTTCACAGCCAGTTTAATGTCACTGTTTCATATGTGCTGGATACATATGTGCCAGTGTCCCCAGTCTATAAAACACACACTGTTGACTTTTCATCTTGCAGGAGAGTATAGGAATGGTAATGCAACTTAGGCAAACTATGATCTTCCTCGAGTCTGTCCACACAATATGTTTAACGCATAGCAGGCAGGATGGTGTGCTCAATTTGTTCCTGGATAAACAGACAGAGACAGAGACAGACAGACAGACAGAGAGACAGGCAGGCAGGCAGACAGACAGACAGAGACAGGCAGACAGCCGAGAGAGAGAGAGATACGTCAGGCAAACTAGAAACATAACGCCATAACAAAAAGACACAGAAACGTAACGTCATGCCAAGAAGAGACAGAGACATCGAGACATCAACCAACGCGCAGATATAAAGACACATGAATTTATACCAACAAAAAAGACATTGACATCAAACATTGCAATACGTGGGAGGGCCGTCAGACCTTGCAATATGTTAATCAGTGTGGTGCAACTTGGCAATGTGCTGTTTGAGTTGGCTCTATCATCTCTACGACAACACTCTTACAACTTGTAATTAAAACCTCTCAAGTGAAAATTATCCCGCGAGTCCGAGTTACTGAGAGTGTGTCTGTGAGTGTCCCTGCTGAGGAGGTATTATTATTATTATTATTGTATTATTATTATTATTATTATTATTATTATTATTATTGTATTATTATTATTATTATTATTATTATTATTATTATTGTATTATTATTATTATTATTATTATTGTATTATTATTATTATTATTATTATTATTATTATTATTATTATTATTATTATTATTGTATTATTATTATTATTATTATTATTGTATTATTATTATTATTGTTATTATTAGCATTATTGCATTATTATATTATTTTTTCAGATTTGGATCAGAATTTATCAAGTTTATTCAGGAACCTCAACTCAGTTTTAAATGTAAACCTCGTGGTACAGTAGTTCCCATGGGGTTACAGTACCATAAACTCGGTACATTAACACGATACGAATAGAAATGTACCGTAGACATTCTATAATATCAACCCTGTCACCTACATATACTTTCATCTCCAACACACACACACACACACACACACACACACACACACACACACACACACACACACACACACACACACACACACACACACACACACACACACACACACACACACACACACACACACACACACACACACACACACACACACACACACACACACACACACACACACACCCCTAAACTCGTATCACCAAAAGTTAAGGTCATTCAGCCGTAGACGATTTTTGTGGTGACAATAATTAATTCCTGGCTGAGATCAAACCAGGGCTACCATTGTTCTTCCCTGTTGTGCCTCCTCCTCTGTTTACCATCACGATATTACGTATTAAACTCAGCTGATGATACTACCGGCAGGATTCAATTCCTTTTATACTATGTGGGAAAAAGGGTTAATTTTATGTGATATGGCGTTTTTGAGAGGAGAGGAGAGGAGAGGAGAGGAGAGGAGAGTAAAGAGTAAAGAGTAAATAGTAAAGAGAAGAAAAGAAGAGAAGAGAGAACTTATAAATACGTGTATTAAGCACTGTCTCCACTCTGGCGTCTCACACACTACCTGGCCCAGTGACTTGTGACGGACACCTCCAAGCAAGTCATTAGTTCAACCCATGTAATCGTTACCTTACGAATTACATGAAACCTTAACGAGGATAAAGCCACATATAAATCATCTGGCATGATGCAGATAATTATTACTGTCTATGTCATTAACCCTTTATATACCATCTCTGGGCTGAATAAAATCCTCTGATGGCGTTAACCAAATATTAAGCGTCGTCCCCGTAGTGAAGGGTTAATGTCAAATACGAACACGAGAACCTAACACCAGTATGTGGCATTAAATCCAACCATCTCCACTATCACACCTCACGATATGAAGCTTGATGGGGTTAAATATTCCTCTCCGGCAAAATGAAAGAGATATAAACCCTGGCTAAAGGTCACTACGAGAACTACAGTACGATCACCATAACTCAGCCTTGACCATTTCCTCCACACCGTAGATCATTAAAGTCATAACTATGGTCAGTATATGGCAAGCGGACGCCTCGCTGAAGACATCCAACACACTTAAATTACTTCTCACTTTATGTTAAAACCAAGAAGTCCCCCCCGAGTCAACCACCATAAGGCCCCCCCCACACACTGACTGTTCCATGACCAAATTCACTTACAACATAAACCTTAATACAAGAACAGCTTTATGGCACATGATTATTAGGTAAATGTTTCTCCAAATGTTTCTCACCAGTTTATTATCATCATCATTATTAACACCAGCTGTATTATTATTACTATACCCATTAGTGCTAATTACCTAGACAGTGAGTATTTGTCGTGCCATTAGGCGTATTGGCCAATCAGTTAGAACAGACAGACATTACGTGCTTGGGAACAATGTGTGCGACTGAACAGAACATGATACTGTACACAAAATAAGAAACACGGATATAAGACGTTGTTGTGGAAGCTGAAGCGGTGTTGGACAGAGAGACGAAGTTTGCTGAAGTGTTCGTGTGGAGAGACCTGCAGGAAGCGAGAGATAGATTGGTGAAGAAGTTTAGGAATTAAGAAGCGGGATGGCAGGAGAGAGAGAGAGAGAGAGAGAGAGAGAGAGAGAGAGAGAGAGAGAGAGAGAGAGAGAGAGAGAGAGAGAGAGAGAGACTGGAAACGTAGTGGTAACCAAAAAACAGCTGCAGGACAACATTCACACACAAGTCTGCCTTCACCACCACAACGAACGAAGAGATTGCAGCAGATCTTCAACATCTACCTCGATTACTCTGAACGAGAGACAGACAGAGACACAGACAGACAGACAGACAGGACATGCAGCAGTATTATTATAATCCTTTAATACAACTGTATATATCAATAAGACCTGAGGCTATGAGGCGTCTGAACCACGAGTGTAGATTTCCTTAATGCATCTCTGCTATTAAGAGGGAGGGAGGAGAGAAAATTAATGTCACACACACACACACACACACACACACACACACACACACACACACACACACACACACACACACACACACACACACACACACACACACACACACACACACACACACACACACACACACACACACACACACACACACACCCAAAAAGGAGGAGGAGGGGGAGGCGGGAAGACCACCCACGGTATACAGAGGAACTGTTTGGTTACACTGGCTCACTTCATCGAGCCGGACATCAAGTCACAGCACGTACCAATAGCCTACTAGCGAGGATTTTTGTGCCTGGGGGAAGGGAGACGGGGGGTTGTTAGGAGGAGGAAGGAGGTAATGTGACTGCAGGAGGGAGGAGGAGGAGGGCGACATGCGAGCAGAAGGAGGAGGGAAATGATGGGAATGCAGGAGGAAGGAAGGAAGGAGGAGGTGAGCAGGAAGGAGACGACGTGACTGCACGATGGAGGAGGAGGAGGAGGAAGAGGGAGACATCACGACAGCAAGAGGAAGAAGGATGAGCAGGAGGGAGGTGACGTGACTACAAGAAGGAAGAGGAGGAGGAGGGAGGAGTAGGAAGAACGAGGAGGTGGAAGAAGGAAGAAGGCGACATAGCTACAGGAAGGAGAAGGAAGAGGATGAAGGAGCAAGAGACAGGAGGGCCGGGTTATGGTCACCTGACGGGGGGTTATGGGTGGCGGCAGCGGGTCCTCCAGCGATTATTGTCTTGTTCAGGGTCCACCTCACCCGGCTCTGATGATTCATGGCCCAGATGATCGACTTAGGGCTGACGCTATTGCCTGACGTTATGCCGACTCGGTGATGTTGAGGTTTTATGCTCTCGCTATGCTGTCGTTATGTTGACATTATGCCAGACGTTATACTGACGTTATACTGACATTATGCCGACACTGCTGATATACCAGTCGTTATACTGACATTATTCTGACGTTATGCTGACCTCTTTCACTCACGTCCCAGCGACAGATATGACGAGGTTTTACTCGGCCAACTGAGCGATATTAAAAGGGTTTTTCCTTTCCTCGCTCATATTACCACAATTTTACGCGCTCCGTTCTGGTAATTAAAGCTCTTTACCTGTCCTCAGATACGTATTTAATGCGTTTTACCTGTGTCTTGGTAATTAAAGCCCCTTACCAGTCTTTTCCTAACCAATCAAAGCTCTTGCCAGTCTTTTCCTAACCAATCAAAACTCTTGCCAGTCTTTTCCTAACCAATCAAAGCTCTTACCAGTCTTTTCCTAACCAATCAAAGCTCTTACCTCTCATGAGATACGTACAACTGTCTCTTGGGAGTTAATTAAAGCCCTTACCTGCCTGTTTTTAACCAATTAAAGCTCTTGCCTGTAATGAGATAAGCACACCTGTCTCGTGGCAATTAATTGAAGCTGTACACCTGTCCAGTGTATCTCATCCGTTTCTATATTTCCCTAATTAGTTGAAGCTCATTCTCGTCTTTTGCTACAAAATTAAAACTCTTTTTGCCATAGTAATTAATCAGAGCTCTACACCTGTCCAGCGATACATATATAGCCCACTCTACCTGCCATCTCATTTAGAGTTTTTAAGGGTCTATAAAAGTTTCACCTGTCCTGGTTATAGGATTGTAATAAACCGGTTTTACCTCTTCTCTAATTAATGCATAATAGCTTTTGTTCTATAGGAGATAATGGTAAGTTGTTTCACTTGTAATAGATATTGTATCCAGTTTGTGTTACTCCGGTCCTTATTGCGTTATGTTGACGTTATTTTGGAGTGATGTTGGCGTTGTGTTGACGTTATTTCAGCATTATGTTGGCATTATGATGACGTTAAGCTGAAGATATGGTGACGTTGACATATTGATGAATTTATGTTCTCGTTATGTTGACGTTATGTGGGCATTATGTTGACGTTATTTTGGCGTTATGTGGGCATTATATTGACGTTATGTTGACGTTTGATTTCAACTATCTCATGACCAGCAGAAGATACAGGAGTTAAGCCCTGTTGAGCTATGACAGAATTCCCTTACTCGACTGATGCCACGCGGGGAGAGACGGAGGAGGTGGTGGTGTGATCTGCCCTCTCACGTTCCTCATTGACTGTCTGATGGTAGATAATAAACTCGCTTTTAACTCTTCTTTATAGATAGTCAAATTATTTTACCTGTGTCCTGTGATAGAGGATAAAAATGCTCTGCTCTACCTTTGGGTGAGGAGGGAGGAGAGGTGGGGAAGGGGGTGGAGGTGTGAGGGGGTGTGAGGGTGTGAGGTGTGAGGGTGTGAGGTGTGTGGGGTGTGAGGGGTCAGGACGGTGAGGGGTGTGAAGGTGAGGTTTGAGAGATGTGAGGGGGTGAGGGGTGGGGGTGAGTGTGAGAGGTGTGAGGGGGTATTAATAGAGTTCCCAGCTGTCATTGATATCGGAGAGGAAGTTTTTATACACACCAGGTGACTCATATTAAAATGGTTGTACCTGTACCTTTGAGAGCTAATTAAAGCCCCTGTTTACCTGCACGCTGTGGTATTAAAGTATTGTCTAGTGTTGGCGGTGACTCCAAATATAGTTTTAACTGTGATATTAACGAGAGATCGATTTTATTCTAGTATTGTCACCGAGTTCATGGCAGGAAGGTCACAATAAGCATGCATCGGGGTGTCTCATCTCTGTATTTTGACCAGAACAATATATGTCAAATTTTATCACCACACACACACACACACACACACACAGTGAAAGTTAATTATTAAAGAGGCTAAGTTAGACATAATGCTCTTTATATTGGAGGTAGGATGGTCTTACTGTCGCCTATAGGACGGGTGAATGTGTCTTAATGTCTGTCACGGGACCTATACGAGTGCTTGAGGATCAGCCAGTGAACTCCTTTAATGGTTATGTCTCAACGTTTGTGAGGAATTGAGAGAATTGGTTTGTGTGGTAATACAAGCCTCACCCCACACCACTTTTCCTCATACTAACTGTGTACCCCTTGACGAGGAAGGAGGGCGACCTCTCTCTCTCTCTCTCTCTCTCTCTCTCTCTCTCTCTCTCTCTCTCCTTTAAACACACAAAACACAGCACAATAGCAATACTACCCTCCTCCCCCTCTCTCTCCAGCCAGGCCAACAACAAGGCGCCGGCCATCGCCACCCTCGCGTTGCACCACCGTGATCAACTTAAGCGTGAAGCAAAAGTTGTCAAGTGGTCGTGTGCCTTGGACAGATAGCGTTGTTTTACTCCGTTAGTGACGACGTGCCGGCGCCCCCCCCCTCAATCTCCAGGTTTTGCCCACTACTTGCCCACCCTTTACTTTATAAGTCGTTGCCCACTTCTTGATTAAACACAGTGCTTGCTCCGTCTCCCCAGGACTTGCCACCTTGCTCTATAACTTGCACCTTGCTCTATAACTTGCCCATTGCTCTATAACCTGCCCTCCTTGCTCTATAACTTGCCCACCCTTTTTGCTCTATAACTTGCTCCACCCCTTGCTCTATATAACTTGCCCACCCCTGTCTATAACTTGCCCATCTCTTGGTCTATAACTTGCTCCACCCCTTGCTCTATAACTTGCCCACCCCTTGCTCTATAACTTGCCCACCCCTTGCTCTGCGAATCTTGCCCACCCCTTGCTATATAACTTGCTCCACTCCTTGCTCTATAACTTGCCCACCCCCTTGCTCTATAACTTGCCCACCCGTTGCTCTATAACCTGCTCCACTCCTTGCTCTATATCTTGCCACCCCTTGCTCTATAACCTGCCCATTCCTTGCTCTTTAAATTCCCCACCACCAGTGTTTGCCTCCTTAGCCTCAAGGATGTGCTTCAGTCCCTTTATTCATTGCCCAAAAGTCCTCAGTTCTTGCTTCTTCAGCCCCAGAACGTGCCCTTTAGTCCCTCATTTCTTTCTTATGTCTTTAACTCCTGGTACAGTAGTCATCAATAACTTGCCCTTTCATCCCAACCCTCTCAGTTCCCAGTTCATAATCTGGTAGTATATGAGAACCGTGTTGCCCTTTCGTACTCCTCCTAATCTCCAATCCTTGCCCTTTCAATTTCTGTGTTGTCTTTCACCTCCTATGCTTATTCTTTTACCTCCGTTTGCCCCTTCACTCCCACGCTTGCCCTTTTCACCTCCCACGCTTGCCCTTTCACCCCACGCTTGCCTTTTTCACCTCCACGCTTGTCTTTCACCCCACGCTTGCCTTTTCATCTCCCACGCTTGCTTTCACCTCCCACGCTTGCCCTTCACCTCCCACGCTTGCCCTTTCACTCCCACGCTTGCCCTTTCATCTCCACGCTGTTCTTTCACCTCCCCGCTTGCCCTTTCACCTCCCACGCTTGCCCTTTCACCTCCCACGCTTGCCCTTTCATCTCCCACGCTTGCCCGTTCACTCCCCACGCTTGCTCTTTCACCCCTTACGCTGTTCTTTCACCTCCCACGCTTGCCTTTCACCTCCCACGCTTGTTCTTTCACCTCCCACGCTTGTTCTTTCACCTCCCACGCTTGCCTTTCACCTCCCACGCTTGCCCTTTCACCTCCCACGCTTGCTCTTTCACCTCCCACGCTTGCCCTTTCACCTCCCACGCTTGTCCTTTCACCTCCCACGCTTGCCCTTTTTATGCTGTTAACCCTCGACGCTTTGTATTCTTTTAACACGTTTCCTCTCGTTTTTCACCAGCCCTCAGTGAAGACTATTTTTGCTCTTCCAGCCCCCAAAGTCAGCCCCTTCCAGCCCTACGTTATTATTTTCGTTATACAAGCCCCGAAGTTAGCCCCTTCCAGCCCTCCGTGATTATTTTTTTTTGTTATTTCAGTCCCCAAAGTCAGCCCTTTCAGCCCCCAGTTATTGTTTTTGTTAAACAGACCCCAAAGGTAGCCCCCAGCCCTCATTAATGGCTATTTTCTTCTTCCAATCCCCAAAACCCCAACATCTCAGAAATCTTGCCCCAACCAGCCACCCCCCACCAGTGCTAGTCCTTCCAATCCTTATTCATTTTCTTGTACACAGTCAGTCCCCTGGCTCTCAGTCCCTGGCTCTCATTCCTTGGCTCAGTCCTGACCCTTAGTCCCCTGGCTCTCAGTCCCCCTGCGTCCCTCAGTCCCGCCCTCAGTCCTGGCCCTCAGTCCCCGGCCCTCAGTCCCTGGCCTCAGTCCCCGGCCCTCAGTCCTGGGCCTCAGTCCCCTGGCCTCAGTCCCCCTGGCCCTCAGTCCCCTGGCCCTCAGTCCCCCGGCCCTCAGTCCCCCTGGCCCTCAGTCCCCGGCTCAGTCCCCCTGGCCCTCAGTCCCCGGCCTCAGCCCCCGGCCTCAGTCCCCGGCTCAGTCCCCCGGCCCTCAGTCCCCTGGCCCTCAGTCCCCCGGCCCTCAGTCCCCCGGCCCTCAGCCCCGGGCCTCAGTCCCCTGGCCCTCAGTCCCCCTGGGTCTCAGTCCCCCGGCCTCAGTCCCCTGGCCCTCAGTCCCCCCGGCCCTCAGTCCCCCCTGGCCTCAGTCCCCCGGCTCAGTCCCCCGGCCCTCAGTCCCTGGCCTCAGTCCCCGGCCTCAGTCCCCCCGGCCCTCAGTCCCCCTGCCCTCAGTCCCCCCGGTCTCAGTCCCCCGGCCCTCAGTCCCTGGCCTCAGTCCCCTGGGCCTCAGTCCCTGGCCCTCAGTCCTGGCCCTCAGTCCCTGGTGCGTCTTAATTTAAACTTGCACGACCAGGAGAGTGCTTGAGCCCATTCCATGTTGTCTCTTCCGGTATTTAATTCACTGCCTTCAAGCACTCACTGTTTTCCTCCCAGTTCGACTCTGACCTAAAAGTAGTGAAGTCAAATTGAAACATTTCTTTTTAAAGTCTACACAAAAAAAACCCACTGTATATAATGAACAACTTAAAATGTATTTCAATTTACTGGATGATTCTAGATGTGAAAAGGTTCGGGGGCTCAATAACGTTGAAGATAATCATGTATGAACAATAGGATCTTGGTGCCACTGATTATTTTTCTTTTAATCCTGGAGATTTTTAAACATGATTTATATTTTTGTCTTCGCTCTAAGTGGCGTGAGTTTAAAGAGGCAAATCTGTGTGTAATGATCACTGTTACAGGTCACTGAGCGATCGTTAAGAGGAGGAGTCTCTCTCTCTCTCTCTCTCTCTCTCTCAGCGCCCCAGTATACCAACATAAACGCGCACGCACGCACGCACATTCGTCACAAATATAAACAGAGCCACGTGGATCTGACATTGAGACTCTGCCAATGACAACTCCTCACCAACACGTGAACGACGACATGTCAAGACGTGTTCTGTGTTTACTCTTGCACAATGTCAGCTGATTCGGGGTGGTCTGTGGGTCATTATTTTTATAAGGAGAGTTATTTGTTCTCGGTCTTTCTCTGTGGAACAATTAAGACATTTAAGTGGAACAATTAACAAACAGATGTCCATGGAACAATTGAAATAGACAGATGTAAATGGAACAATTACCACAGACAGGTGACAGAGAGGCCCAGGTGACAGCCAAAAGTGATACTGACAGATATTGACGGGAAGGTGGCTGACAGAAGCTGACACCCAACAACCCAAGCGTCTCGCTCTCCTTTTCTCATCTCATCCATTCTCTTCCTCCTCTCCTTCCTTCCTTCCCTCTCTCTCTCTCTGTTCCTCTCATCTTCTTCCTCCTCCCTTCCTTCCTCCCCTCTCTCTCTGTTCCTCTCATCTTCTTCCTCCTCCCCTTCCTTCCTTCCCTCTCTCTCTCTGTTCCTCTCATCTTCTTCCTCCTCCTTCCTTCCTTCCCTCTCTCTCTCTGTTCCTCTCATCTTCTTCCTCCTCCCCTACTCCCCATCTTCTCTTACCCTTGTTTTCTTCTTATGAATACTCTTCTTCTTCCTCCTTCTCGTCCCTTCCCTCTCCTCTCCTCATTCTCTTCCATCCACCCCTTCCATTTTACCTTCCCCTATCACACACAAGGACTAATCCCCCCCTTACCTCATGTCTTGGGTTGGGTTAAGCTACGGTTAGGTTAGGTTAGGTTAGGTTAGGTTAGGTTAGGTTAAGTTTTGGTCTTGTCAGATTTAGCATAAGTTAAGGTTTAATAGGTCAGCTTAGGTTAGGTTAAGCTTAGATCATGTCAAGCTTAGGTTAGGTTAGGTGAAGCGTACATTAGGTTAGGTTAGGTTAGGCTAGGTGAAGCGTACATTAGGTTAGGTTAGGCTAGGTGAAGCATACGTTAGGTTAGGTTAGGCTAGGTGAAGCATACATAAGGCAGGGTCGTTGAGGTTGAGCCTGGTAGGACACAGGTGGCAGCTTCAGGACGGTGGAGGAGGGACTCGTAATGCTGCTGCTGTTCTCAGAGCCGGAAATGAGGGCGGCGGTAACTGAGTTAAGAGATGAATTAACTCAACATCAGTGGCTCTGTCTGTCTGTCCCTCTCTCTCTTATCTCTTCACCATCTATCTCTCTCTCTCCCCTCTACCAATCTCTCTCTCTTATCTCTTCTTTCCCCATCTATCTCTCTCTCTCTCTCTCTCCCCTCCCTACCAATCTCTCTCTCTTATCTCTTTCCCCATCTCTCTCTCTCCCCTCCTACAATTCTTCCCATCTGCCTCTCCCCATCAATTCCCTCCATCACATTACTCTCTCCTCCCCATCCCCTAACCTCCTCCTCCTTTCCCCATCACCCTCCTTTTCCCATGACCCTCCTCTCCTTCTCCACCACCTTCTTCTCCACCACCTTCTTCACCCTCACCCTCTTCCCCACCACCTCCTCCTCCTTTTTCTTAATAACATAAGAATGGAGGAAACTGCACAGGCCTATTAGCTCATACTGGGCAGTCCCGTTTACACCCAACCCCTATCGCTCATATATCCATCCAACCTACAGTATGTTTGAAGCTACCCAGCGTGTTCGAGTTAATGATGATATTTGGTAACTTGTTCCAGTCGTCACTACTCTATTCCAAACCAATGTTTACTTTTGCGCCTAAATCTAAATTTGTCTAATTTAAAACCATTGTTACGAGTTCGCTAAAAGGTTGGATAGTTTGGTACTTTTGTTATATCACCTTTGTTTAGCCCTGACTTCCATTTATACACCTCGATCATATCGCCCCTCACTCAACGTCTCTCGAGGGAGTGCAAATTAAGATGCTTTAACCTGTCTCTGTACTCAAGGTTCCTAATGCCCGGGACTAGTCTTGTTATTCTCCTCTGAATTCTTTCTAGGGATTCTATATCCATTCTGTAGTGCGGTGACCAGAACTGAACTGCGTAATCCAGGTGAGGTCTCACAAGTGCCCAGATATAGTTTTAGGACAACCTTCCCCATCACCACCACCACCATCTCCTCCTTCCCCATCACCCTCTCCCCACCACCACCATCTCCTCCTTCCCACCACCACCATCTCCTTTCCCATCACCATCCTCCCCACCACCACCATCTCCTCCTTCCCATCACCCTCTCTCCCCACCAACCATCTCCTCCTTCCCCATCACCATCCTCCCCCACCACCACCATCTCCTCCTTCCCATCACCCTCCTCCCCACCACCACCATCTCCTCCTTCCCATCACCATCCTCCCCACCACCACCATCTCCTCCTTCCCCATCACCCTCCTCCCCACCACCACCATCTCCTCCTTCCCTCACCATCCTCCCCACCCCCCATCTCCTCCTTCCCATCACCATCCTCCCCCACCACCACCATCTCCTCCTTCCCTCACCATCCTCCCCCACCACCACCATCTCCTCCTTCCCCATCCATCCTCCCCACCACCTGATCCTCCTCCTTCCCCATCACCATCCTCCCCCACCACCACATCTCCTCCTTCCCCATCACCATCCTCCCCACCACCACCATCTCCTCCTTCCCCATCACCATCCCTCCCCACCACCACTCTCCTCCTTCCCCATCACCATCCTCCCCCCCCATCTCCTCCTTCCCTATCCCCTCCTCCCACCATCTCCTCCTTCCCATCACCATCCTCCACCACCATCTCCTCCTTCCCCATCACCTCCTCCCACCACCACATCTCCTCCTTCCCATCCCATCCTCCCACCACCACCTCCTCTCCTTCCCATCCGCTCCTCCCACCACCATCTCTCCTTCCCCATCACCATCCTCCCCACCACCACCATCTCCTCCTTCCCATCACCATCCTCCCACCACCACCTCTCCTCCTTCCCCCATCACCATCCTCCCCCACCACCACCTCCTCCTTCCCATCACCCTCCTCCCCACCACCATCTTCCCATCACCCCTCCTCCCCCACCAACTCCTCCTTCCCCACCACTCCCTATCCACACCACATCATCTCCTAATTACACTGGCAGCCCTCAGGCCATCTACATAGGTTCACCTTGGTAGGGTACTCACGTATAGCCTTCTCTTGCTCCCGAGGTGTCAACCAGCTCTTACCTGTAAAACAAAGGAAAATAAAGGTTAATATAAGACAAAGTGAGGGTTATGTCTGTAGTGTATTATGACAGGTGTTTGGCATTTAAATATAATAATAATAATAATAATAATAATAATAATAATAAAACAAATAATAATAATAATAATAATAATAATAATAATAATAATATAATAATAATATTAATATTTATAATAATAATAATAATAATAAAACAAATAATAATAATAATAATAATAATAATAATAATAATAATAATATGTAATAATAATAATAATAATAATAATAATAATAATAATAATAATAAATAAAACAATATTAAAAAAATAAAAATAATAATAATAATAATAATAATAATAATAGTGATACACATCTTCGTCGTACAGTCAACACTAATTATTACAGCCCTTCCCTCCTCCCTCCTCTCCCCTCATGTTCCCAGCATCATCAACACTTCCTACACACAATATACCAATCACCTCAACACCAAGTTCATCCTGTGCCTCCCTTCCTCCTCTCTCTGTTATCTTCTTCCTCCTCCTACACTTTCTTCCCCCCTACTCTAACCTCCTCCCTTTCTCTTCCTTCCTACTTTTCCTCCATTTCTCTTCCATGAGTAGTCCTCCTCCCGTCTCTCTCTTCCTCCTATTTTTCCCCCTTTCTCTCTCTCTCTTCCTCCCCTCCCCTTCCCTCCCTCCAGTGACTACCTAAATATTTAGACTTCCACCTCTCCCTCGTCTTGCTACCATTCAACCAACACCTCGTAGTTCCCTCCCTCCTTCTCTCCCTCCCTCAACCAACACCTCACCGTCAGGCTCTATGTCTAAAGTTCTCTGTGATATTAAAAGAAATGTGATAACTGCTAAGGAGAACAACTTTCGTATTGAATTTGTTTTGGATTCCGTCCCATGTTGGCATTAGGTATCATGACTGTGCTGATAGACTGGCCAATGAGGCATGTAAGAAAGAAAATGTGGACCGGGACTGGCCTGTCAATACTGTACTTAAAACATACAAGTCAGAATCATGAACTCTGATCTAGAAGAACTGTGAAATGCAGAGAGACCTGGTAGTTGTAGCATTAGTAAATATGACAAATTTTGTGATAAGAAGTACCGGTATGGCCAGCATAAGGACAGAACCAGACAATGTGATGTAGTCATGGCCAGAATTAGGCTGGGATACAGACACATCTGGCAAGTTAGTGACGCTATTGCCCATACCGGAACACTCAGCATGTAAACTTTGTGATAAACCTTTAAAACATACACTTGAACATTATATTATTGAATGTGACACTGTCAAAGACTTCAGGCCACCTGACTTATTGTATCTTGAACTTAGTAATTACTACATTGAATCAGGGGTGCTTGAGGACATTCTTGCTGTTTATCAAAATTTGCTGCTGGCCCACACTGATTGTCCTCAAATAGAATACGACACTGTCCTGCGTGGCAGTGAACAGTGATACCACCCTCAGTGTCAAGACCTGACTGAATTACTCACAATAGGCAAACTGTACCAGCTTTGTCAATAGATTTGTTAACCGTAAATGTTCCCTCGCTCCTTCTCTCCCTCCCTCAACCAACACCTCACATTTCTGTCCCTTCCACAACCACACCTCACCCACTCAAGACCTTCCCTCATTCATTTCATATGACGACCATTTTAGTCTGTGTCACCTCTTTACACGTTGAAATCTCTCTCTCTCTCTCTCTCTCTCTCTCTCTCTCTCTCTCTCTCTCCCCTACAGACGTTCCTCATTATATTTTACCAACCTCGCAATGGTAACTATACGGAGACGCACATCATGAGGGTGTACCTTGACACACAAGCTACGTACTTTAGTCCACCATGGAGTACACAACCTTAAGTGTCTGTCTCTGGCGTCTAATACATCACACGGACTCAACAGATATCCTAACTGACATACTTCTTCCTCCATAGAACCCGGAACCAAGGTAGTCTCAGTGCCAGCCTAGTGGGTTATCACTACGCCACCGTGCTCTTGTTTGATCGTCTGGCGAATATCTGTTTTGCCAGACGGAGAATAAATTGTGATAAAGTCAAACGTGATAAGACAGACAGAGAGAGAAGAAGAAGATATTCCACCATTGTAACACTACTTCATCATCATTTATTCATTACCATCACCACCCACCCTCCACCACCACCCTACACACTCACCACCACACCTACACACTCACCACCCACACCCTCCACCACCCACACCCTCCACACCCTACACACTCACCACCCACACCTTCACCCACCCACACCCTACACACTCACCACCACCCTCCACTCACCACCACCACCACCCACCCATCATGCAACACTACAGCCTCAACAAAAATATAAATTGTTGTGCCTTATTGTGTGTATTATTATTAATGTGTATAGTGTGTGTATATTGATGTATTGTGTGTGTGTGTGTGTGTGTGTGTGTGTGTGTGTATTGTTGTGTGTGTGTTGTTGTTGTGTGTGGGAGCCTCGAACATCATCGCCGAGGTATATCTCTTAGAAACCTTCCATATCAGGATAGGTTAAAGAAACTAAACTTGCATTCAGAAAGACGAAGAGTGCGGGGAGATATGATAGAAGTATTTAAGTGGGTGTAAGGAATCAATAAAGGGGATATAGATAAAGTTCTTATAATATCCGAGCAGGATAGGACTCGGAGCAACAGATTCAAGTTGGATAAGTTTAGGTTTAGGAGGGAGATAGGAAGGAACTGGTTCACAAATAGGGTGATGGACGAGTGGAACAAGCTTAGCAATTTTGTAGTAAGTGCTGGAACGATGGAAAGTTTCAAAGGGAGGTTGGATAGATTCATGGATGATAGAGAGTGGTAGTAACTCTCGACAGGAGCTGCCATGCACAGGCCAACCGGCCTGTTGCAGACTCCTTATTTTCATATGTTCTTGGCTCTGGCAAGTAAAATAAATGCCAGAATTATGCTCTGCAGATCAACAACACATTGCTGAGTCTACTCTGCCTGAGACACACTGTGGCTTCCTGAAAGATCGCAGCACCCATGATATGATATTTACCCTGTGTCAACTACATGAAAAATGCCATGAACATAACCGTGACCTCTACATAGCTTTCATCGACTTAAAGGTACAAAGACCAGCTCAATGACGCTCAAAAATGTCACATTACTCCGAAATCTTGAGATCATTGCATCCGACGAAGTATTTGGCACTCCACCTGTACCAAGGCGTCAAACATCACGAGAACGAGCGTAATAGGGCCAGATGTGCATGTAGGGAGGAAGAGCACAATCGCACTCCCAGAGACCTCACACCCAACCCGGCTGTGCCTCCCATATGTGATAAGTCTGCGGTCAAGGATCGGACTCCACAGCCAAATCCATAGCACCGCGACAACATCCCTTGTTCACTCATCATCATGATTTCATAGTGAAGCAAGTCGTCATCGACTAAGACGGACAGCCTT
>NW_024753131.1:27500-60000 GCF_018991925.1 Homarus americanus
TGTGTGTGTCTGTCTCTCTTGCTGTGTGTGTGTGTCTGTCTCTCTTGCTGTGTGTGTGTGTGTCTGTCTCTCTTGCTGTGTGTGTGTCTGTCTCTTGCTGTGTGTGTGTGTGTCCTGTCTCTCTTACTGTGTGTGTGTGTCTGTCTCTCTTACTGTGTGTGTGTGTCTGTCTCTCTTGCTGTGTGTGTGTGTCTGTCTCTCTTGCTGTGTGTGTGTGTCTGTCTCTCTTGCTGTGTGTGTGTGTCTGTCTCTCTTGCTGTGTGTGTGTGTCTGTCTCTCTTGCTGTGTGTGTGTGTCTGTCTCTGCTGTGTGTGTGTGTCTGTCTCTCTTACTGTGTGTGTGTGTCTGTCTCTCTTGCTGTGTGTGTGTGTGTCTGTCTCTCTTGCTGTGTGTGTGTGTCTGTCTCTCTTACTGTGTGTGTGTGTCTGTCTCTCTTGCTGTGTGTGTGTGTCTGTCTCTCTCTTGCTGTGTGTGTGTGTCTGTCTCTCTTGCTGTGTGTGTCTGTCTCTCTTGCTGTGTGTGTGTCTGTCTCTCTTGCTGTGTGTGTGTCTGTCTCTCTTGCTGTGTGTGTGTGTGTCTGTCTCTCTTGCTGTGTGTGTGTGTCTGTCTCTCTTGCTGTGTGTGTGTGTGTCTGTCTCTCTTGCTGTGTGTGTGTGTCTGTCTCTCTTGCTGTGTGTGTGTGTGTCTGTCTCTCTTGCTGTGTGTGTGTGTGTCTGTCTCTCTCTTTGCTGTGTGTGTGTGTGTCTGTCTCTCTTGCTGTGTGTGTGTGTGTCTGTCTCTCTTGCTGTGTGTGTGTGTGTGTCTGTCTCTCTTGCTGTGTGTGTGTGTGTGTCTGTCTCTCTTTTGTGTGTGTGTGTGTCTGTCTCTCTTGCTGTGTGTGTGTGTCTGTCTCTCTTGCTGTGTGTGTGTGTCTGTCTCTCTTGCTGTGTGTGTGTGTGTCTGTCTCTCTTGCTGTGTGTGTGTGTCTGTCTCTCTTGCTGTGTGTGTGTGTCTGGCCCTCTCTTGCTGTGTGTGTGTGTGTCTGTCTCTCTTGCTGTGTGTGTGTGTGTGTCTGTCTCTCTCTTGCTGTGTGTGTGTGTGTCTGTCTCTCTCTTGCTGTGTGTGTGTGTCTGTCTCTCTTGCTGTGTGTGTGTGTCTGTCTCCCTCTTGCTGTGTGTGTGTGTCTGTCTCTCTTGCTGTGTGTGTGTCTGTCTCTCTTGCTGTGTGTGTGTGTCTGTCTCTCTTGCTGTGTGTGTGTGTCTGTCTCTCTTGCTGTGTGTGTGTGTCTGTCTCTCTTACTGTGTGTGTGTGTGTGTCTGTCTCTCTCTTGCTGTGTGTGTGTGTGTCTGTCTCTCTTGCTGTGTGTGTGTGTGTCTGTCTCTCTTGCTGTGTGTGTGTGTGTCTGTCTCTCTTGCTGTGTGTGTGTGTGTCTGTCTCTCTTGCTGTGTGTGTGTGTGTCTGTCTCTCTTGCTGTGTGTGTGTGTGTCTGTCCTCTCTTGCTGTGTGTGTGTGTGTCTGTCTCTCTTGCTGTGTGTGTGTGTGTCTGTCTCTCTTGCTGTGTGTGTGTGTCTGTCTCTCTTGCTGTGTGTGTGTGTCTGTCTCTCTTGCTGTGTGTGTGTGTCTGTCTCTCTTGCTGTGTGTGTGTGTCTGTCTCTCTTGCTGTGTGTGTGTGTCTGTCTCTCTTGCTGTGTGTGTGGTGTCTGTCTCTCTTGCTGTGTGTGTGTGTGTCTGTCTCTCTTGCTGTGTGTGTGTGTCTGTCTCTTGCTGTGTGTGTGTGTCTGTCTCTCTTGCTGTGTGTGTGTGTCTGTCTCTCTTGCTGTGTGTGTGTGTCTGTCTCTCTCTTGCTGTGTGTGTGTGTCTGTCTCTCTCTTGCTGTGTGTGTGTGTCTGTCTCTCTTGCTGTGTGTGTGTGTCTGTCTCTCTTGCTGTGTGTGTGTGTCTGTCTCTCTTGCTGTGTGTGTGTGTGTCTGTCTCTCTTGCTGTGTGTGTGTGTCTGTCTCTCTTGCTGTGTGTGTGTGTCTGTCTCTCTTGCTGTGTGTGTGTGTCTGTCTCTCTTGCTGTGTGTGTGTGTCTGTCTCTCTTGCTGTGTGTGTGTGTCTGTCTCTCTTGCTGTGTGTGTGTGTGTGTGTCTGTCTCTCTTGCTGTGTGTGTGTGTCTGTCTCTCTTGCTGTGTGTGTGTGTGTCTGTCTCTCTTGCTGTGTGTGTGTGTATATGTCTCTCTTGCTGTGTGTGTGTGTGTCTGTCTCTCTTGCTGTGTGTGTGTGTGTCTGTCTCTCTTGCTGTGTGTGTGTGTGTCTCTCTTGCTGTGTGTGTGTGTCTGTCTCTCTTGCTGTGTGTGTGTGTCCTGTCTCTCTTGCTGTGTGTGTGTGTCTGTCTCTCTTGCTGTGTGTGTGTGTCTGTCTCTTGCTGTGTGTGTGTATCTGTGTCTCTCTCTTGCTGTGTGTGTGTGTCTGTCTCTCTTGCTGTGTGTGTGTGTCTGTCTCTCTTGCTGTGTGTGTGTGTGTCTGTCTCTCTTGCCTTACTTTCTGTGTGTGTGTGTGTCTGTCTCTCTTGCTGTGTGTGTGTGTGTCTGTCTCTCTTGCTGTGTGTGTGTGTGTGTCTGTCTCTCTTGCTGTGTGTGTGTGTCTGTCTCTCTCTTGCTGTGTGTGTGTCTGTCTCTCTTGCTTTTGTGTGTGTGTGTCTGTGTCTCTCTCTTACTGTGTGTGTGTGTCTGTCTCTCTTGCTGTGTGTGTGTCTGTCTCTCTTTGCTGTGTGTGTGTGTCTGTCTCTCTTACTGTGTGTGTGTGTGTCTGTGTCTCTCTCTTGCTGTGTGTGTGTGTCATACCCTCTTACTGTGTGTGTGTGTGTCTGTCTCTCTTGCTGTGTGTGTGTGTGTCTGTCTCTCTTGCTGTGTGTGTGTGTGTCTGTCTCTCTTACTGTGTGTGTGTGTGTCTGTCTCTCTTGCTGTGTGTGTGTGTCTGTCTCTCTTGCTGTGTGTGTGTGTCTGTCTCTCTTGCTGTGTGTGTGTGTCTGTCTCTCTTGCTGTGTGTGTACATGTCTGTCTCTCTTGCTGTGTGTGTGTGTGTCTGTCTCTCTTGCTGTGTGTGTGTGTGTCTGTCTCTCTTGCTGTGTGTGTGTGTGTCTGTCTCTCTTGCTGTGTGTGTGTCTGTCTCTCTTGCTGTGTGTGTGTATGCCTCCTTGCTGTGTGTGTGTGTCTGTCTCTTGCTGTGTGTGTGTGTCTGTCTCTCTTGCTGTGTGTGTGTGTCTGTCTCTCTTGCTGTGTGTGTGTGTGTGTCTGTCTCTCTTGCTGTGTGTGTGTGTCTGTCTCTCTTGCTGTGTGTGTGTGTCTGTCTCTCTTGCTGTGTGTGTGTGTCTGTCTCTCTTGCTGTGTGTGTGTGTCTGTGTCTCTCTTGCTGTGTGTGTGTGTGTCTGTCTCTCTTGCTGTGTGTGTGTGTGTCTGTCTCTCTTGCTGTGTGTGTGTGTGTGTGTCTGTCTCTCTTGCTGTGTGTGTGTGTGTCTGTCTCTCTTGCTGTGTGTGTGTGTCTGTCTCTCTTGCTGTGTGTGCTGTGTGTCTCTCTTGCTGTGTGTGTGTGTATATACTCTCTCTTGCTGTGTGTGTGTGTCTGTCTCTCTTGCTGTGTGTGTGTGTCTGTCTCTCTTGCTGTGTGTGTGTGTCTGTCTCTTGCTGTGTGTGTGTGTCTGTCTCTCTTGCTGTGTGTGTGTCTGTCTCTCTTGCTGTGTGTGTGTGTCTGTCTCTCTTGCTGTGTGTGTGTCTGTCTCTCTTACTGTGTGTGTGTGTCTGTCTCTCTTGCTGTGTGTGTGTGTCTGTCTCTCTTGCTGTGTGTGTGTGTCTGTCTCTCTTGCTGTGTGTGTGTGTCTCTGTCTCTCTTGCTGTGTGTGTCTGTCTCTCTTGCTGTGTGTGTGTCACCAATACTCTCTTGCTTGTGTGTGTGTGTCTGTCTCTCTTGTGTGTGTGTGTGTGTGTCTATCTCTCTTGCTGTGTGTGTGTCTGTCTCTCTTGTGTGTGTGTGTGTCTGTCTCCTCTTGCTGTGGTATTGTGTCTGTCTCTCTTGCTGTGTGTGTGTGTCTGTCTCTCTCTTGCTGTGTGTGTGTTTGTCTCTCTTGCTGTGTGTGTGTCTGTCTCTCTTGCTGTGTGTGTGTGTCTGTCTCTCTTGCTGTGTGTGTGTGTCTGTTTCCTGCTTTGTGTGTGTGTGTCTGTCTCTCTCTTGCTGTGTGTGTGTCTGTCTCTCTTGCTGTGTGTGTGTGTGTCTGTCTCTCTTGCTGTGTGTGTGTGTCTGTCTCTCTTGCTGTGTGTGTGTGTGTGTGTGTGTCTCTTGCTGTGTGTGTGTCTGTGTGTGTGTGTGTCTGTCTCTCTTGCTGTGTGTGTGTGTGTGTGTGTGTCTCTCTTGCTGTGTGTGTGTCTGTCTCTCTTGCTGTGTGTGTGTGTCTGTCTCTCTTACTGTGTGTGTACAATGCATCTCTCTCTTGCTGTGTGTGTGTGTCTGTCTCTCTCTTGCTGTGTGTGTGTGTGTCTGTCTCTCTTGCTGTGTGTGTGTGTCTGTCTCTCTTTGCTGTGTGTGTGTGTCTGTCTCTCTTACTGTGTGTGTGTCTGTCTCTCTTACTGTGTGTGTGTCTGTCTCTCTTACTGTGTGTGTGTCTGTCTCTCTTGCTGTGTGTGTGTCTGTCTCTCTTGCTGTGTGTGTGTGTCTGTCTCTCTTGCTGTGTGTGTGTGTCTGTCTCTCTTGCTGTGTGTGTGTGTCTGTCTCTGCTTGCTGTGTGTGTGTGTCTGTCTCTCTTGCTGTGTGTGTGTCTGTCTCTCTTGCTGTGTGTGTGTGTCTGTCTCTCTCTTGCTGTGTGTGTGTGTCTGTCTCTCTTACTGTGTGTGTGTCTGTCTCTCTTGCTGTGTGTGTGTGTGTCTGTCTCTCTTGCTGTGTGTGTGTGTGCTGTCTCTCTTGCTGTGTGTGTGTGTCTGTCTCTCTTGCTGTGTGTGTGTGTCTGTCTCTCTTGCTGTGTGTGTGTGTGTCTGTCTCTCTTACTGTGTGTGCATCTGTCTCTCTTGCTGTGTGTGTGTGTGTCTGTCTCTCTTGCTGTGTGTGTGTGTCTCTCTCTTGCTGTGTGTGTGTGTCTGTATGCTCTCTTGCTGACTGTGTGTGTGTCTGTCTCTCTTGCTGTGTGTGTGTCTGTCTCTCTTGCTGTGTGTGTCTGTCTCTCTTGCTGTGTGTGTGTCCTGTCTCTCTTGCTGTGTGTGTGTGTCTATCCCTCTTACTGTGTGTGTCTGTCTCTCTTACTGTGTGTGTGTGTGTCTGTCTTACTGTGTGTGTGTGTGTGTGTCTGTCTCTCTTGCTGTGTGTGTGTGTGTGTGTCTGTCTCTCTTGCTGTGTGTGTGTGTCTGTCTCTTGCTGTGTGTGTGTGTGTCTCTGTCTCTCTTGCTGTGTGTGTGTGTCTGTCTCTCTTACTGTGTGTGTGTGTCTGTCTGTCTCTCTTGCTGTGTGTGTGTGTCTGTCTCTCTTGCTGTGTGTGTGTGTCTGTCTCTCTTGCTGTGTGTGTGTGTCTGTCTCTCTTGCTGTGTGTGTCTGTCTCTCTTGCTGTGTGTGTGTGTCTGTCTCTCTTGCTGTGTGTGTGTGTCTGTCTCTCTTGCTGTGTGTGTGTGTCTGTCTCTCACTGTGTGTGTGTGTCTGTCTCTCTTGCTGTGTGTGTGTGTCTGTCTCTCTTGCTGTGTGTGTGTGTGTCTGTCTCTTGCTGTGTGTGTGTCTGTCTCTCTTGCTGTGTGTGTGTGTGTCTGTCTCTCTTGCTGTGTGTGTGTGTGTGTCTGTCTGCTGTGTGTGTGTGTCACTGTCTCTCTTGCTGTGTGTGTGTGTCTGTATCTCTCTTGCTGTGTGTGTGTGTCTGTCTCTGCTGTGTGTGCTGTGTCTGTCTCTCTTGCTGTGTGTGTGTGTGTCTGTCTGCCTGTGTGTGTGTGTGTGTCTGTCTCTCTTGCTGTGTGTGTCTGTCTGTCTCTCTTGCTGTGTGTGTGTGTGTCTGTCTCTCTTGCTGTGTGTGTGTGTGTCTGTCTCTCTCTTGCTGTGTGTGTGTGTGTCTGTGTGTGTGTGTGTCTGTCTCTCTTGCTGTGTGTGTGTGTGTGTGTCTCTCTTGCTGTGTATGTGTGTCTGTCTCTCTTGCTGTGTGTGTGTGTGTGTGTCTGTCTCTCTTCTGTGTGTGTGTGTCTGTACTCTCTCTTGCTGTGTGTGTCTGTCTCTCTTGCTGTGTGTGTGTGTCTGTCTCTCTTGCTGTGTGTGTGTGTGTCTGTCTCTCTCTTGCTGTGTGTGTGTGTGTCTGTCTCTCTTACTGTGTGTGTGTGTCTGTCTCTCTTGCTGTGTGTGTGTGTCTGTCTCTCTCTTGCTGTGTGTGTGTGTGTCTGTCTCTCTTGCTGTGTGTGTGTGTCTGTCTCTCTTGCTGTGTGTGTGTGTCTGTCTCTCTTGCTGTGTGTGTGTGTCTGTCTCTCTTGCTGTGTGTGTGTGTGTCTCTGTCTCTCTTGCTGTGTGTGTGTGTGTGTGTCTGTCTCTCTTGCTGTGTGTGTGTGTGTGTCTGTCTCTCTTATTTGTGTGTGTGTGTCTGTCTCTCTTACTGTGTGTGTGTGTCTCTTACTGTGTGTGTGTCTGTCTCTCTTGCTGTGTGTGTGTGTCTGTCTCTCTTGCTGTGTGTGTGTGTCTGTCTCTCTTGCTGTGTGTGTGTCTGTCTCTCTTGCTGTGTGTGTGTGTCTGTCTCTCTTGCTGTGTGTGTGTCTGTCTCTCTTGCTGTGTGTGTGTCTGTCTCTCTTGCTGTGTGTGTGTATCTGTCTCTCTTGCTGTGTGTGTGTGTCTGTCTCTCTTACTGTGTGTGTGTGTGTGTGTCTGTCTCTCTTTTGTGTGTGTGTCTGTCTCTCTTGCTGTGTGTGTGTGTCTGTCTCTCTTGCTGTGTGTGTGTGTCTGTCTCTCTCTTGCTGTGTGTGTGTGTGTGTCTGTCTCTCTTGCTGTGTGTGTGTGTCTGTCTCTCTTACTGTGTGTGTGTCTGTCTCTCTTGCTGTGTGTGTCTGTCTCTCTTTGTGTGTGTGTGTCTGTCTCTCTTGCTGTGTGTGTGTGTGTCTGTCTCTCTTGCTGTGTGTGTGTCTGTCTCTCTTGCTGTGTGTGTGTGTCTGTCTCTCTTGCTGTGTGTGTGTGTCTGTCTCTTGCTGTGTGTGTGTGTCTGTCTCTTGCTGTGTGTGTGTGTCTGTCTCTCTTGCTGTGTGTGTGTGTCTGTCTCTCTTGCTGTGTGTGTGTGTGTCTGTCTCTCTCTTGCTGTGTGTGTGTGTGTCACTCTCTTGCTGTGTGTGTGTGTGTCTGTCTCTCTTGCTGTGTGTGTGTGTCTGTCTCTCTTGCTGTGTGTGTGTGTCTGTCTCTCTTGCTTGCTGTGTGTGTGTGTGTCTGTCTCTCTTGCTGTGTGTGTGTGTCTGTCTCTCTTGCTGTGTGTGTGTGTGTCTGTCTCTCTTGCTGTGTGTGTGTGTGTCTGTCTCTCTTGCTGTGTGTGTGTCTGTCTCTCTTGCGTGTGTGTGTCTGTCTCTCTTGCTGTGTGTGTGTCTGTCTCTCTTGCTGTGTGTGTGTGTCTGTCTCTCTTGCTGTGTGTGTGTGTCTGGCTCTCTCTTGCTGTGTGTGTGTGTCTGTCTCTCTTGCTGTGTGTGTATCTGTCTCTCTTGCTGTGTGTGTGTCTGTCTCTCTTGCTGTGTGTGTGTGTGTCTGTCTCTCTTGCTGTGTGTGTGTGTCTGTCTCTCTTGCTGTGTGTGTGTGTCTGTCTCTCTTGCTGTGTGTGTGTGTGTGTCTGTCTCTCTTGCTGTGTGTGTGTGTCTGTCTCTCTTGCTGTGTGTGTGTCTGTCTCTCTTGCTGTGTGTGTGTGTGTCTGTCTCTCTTGCTGTGTGTGTGTGTCTGTCTCTCTCTTGCTGGTAATGTGTGTGTCTGTCTCTCTTGCTGTGTGTGTGTGTGTCTGTCTCTCTTGCTGTGTGTGTGTCTGTCTCTCTTGCTGTGTGTGTGTGTCTGTCTCTCTTGCTGTGTGTGTGTCTGTGTCTCTTGCTGTGTGTGTGTCTGTCTCTCTTGCTGTGTGTGTGTGTCTGTCTCTCTTGCTGTGTGTGTGTCTGTCTCTCTTGCTGTGTGTGTGTCTGTCTCTCTTGCTGTGTGTGTGTGTCTGTATCTCTCTTGCTGTGTGTGTGTCTGTCTCTCTTGCTGTGTCTGTGTGTGTGTGTCTGTCTCTCTTACTGTGTGTGTGTCTGTCTCTCTTACTGTGTGTGTGTCTGTCTCTCTTACTGTGTGTGTGTCTGTCTCTCTTGCTGTGTGTGTGTCTGTGTCTCTCTTGCTGTGTGTGTGTCTGTCTCTCTTGCTGTGTGTGTGTCTGTCTCTCTTGCTTTTTGTGTGTGTGTGTCTGTCTCTCTTGCTGTGTGTGTGTGTCTGTCTCTCTTGCTGTGTGTGTGTCTGTCTCTCTTGCTGTGTGTGTGTGTGTCTTGCTGTGTGTGTCTCTCTCTCTTGCTGTGTGTGTGTCTGTCTCTCTTACTGTGTGTGTGTCTGTCTCTTGCTGTCTGTGTGTGTGTGTCTGTCTCTCTTACTGTGTGTGTGTGTCTGTCTCTCTTACTGTGTGTGTGTGTCTGTCTCTCTTGCTGTGTGTGTGTCTGTCTCTCTCTTGCTGTGTGTGTGTGTCTGTCTCTCTTACTGTATGTGTGTGTCTGTCTCTCTTGCTGTGTGTGTGTCTGTCTCTCTTGCTGTGTGTGTGTCTGTCTCTCTTGCTTGCTGTGTGTGTGTGTCTCTCTCTCTTGCTGTGTGTGTGTGTGTCTGTCTCTCTTACTGTGTGTGTGTCTGTCTCTCTCTTACTGTGTGTGTGTCTCTCTCTTGCTGTGTGTGTGTCTGTCTCTCTTGCTGTGTGTGTGTGTCTGTCTCTCTTGCTGTGTGTGTGTCTGTCTCTCTTACTGTGTGTGTGTCTGTCTCTCTTGCTGTGTGTGTGTGTGTCTGTCTCTCTTGCTGTGTGTGTGTGTCTGTCTCTCTTACTGTGTGTGTCTGTCTCTTACTGTGTGTGTGTCTGTCTCTCTTACTGTGTGTGTGTGTCTGTCTCTCTTGCTTTGTGTGTGTGTGTCATGCTGTACTCTCTTGCTGTGTGTGTATGCCTCTCTCTTGCTGTGTGTGTGTGTCTGTCTCTCTTGCTGTGTGTGTGTGTCTGTCTCTCTTGCTGTGTGTGTGTGTCCTGTCTCTCTTGCTGTGTGTGTGTGTCTGTCTCTCTCTTGCTGTGTGTGTGTGTGTCTGTCTCTCTTGCTGTGTGTGTGTGTCTGTCTCTCTTGCTGTGTGTGTGTCTCTGTCTCTCTTGCTGTGTGTGTGTGTCTGTCTCTCTTACTGTGTGTGTGTCTGTCTCTCTCTTACTGTGTGTGTGTCTGTCTCTCTTACTGTGTGTGTGTCTGTCTCTCTTGCTGTGTGTGTGTGTCTGTCTCTCTCTTGCTGTGTGTGTGTCTGTCTCTCTTGCTGTGTGTGTGTGTCTGTCTCTCTTGCTGTGTGTGTGTGTGTCTGTCTCTCTCTTACTGTGTGTGTGTCTGTCTCTTGCTGTGTGTGTATGTGTCTGTCTCTCTTGCTGTGTGTGTGTGTCTGTCTCTCTTACTGTGTGTGTGTCTGTCTCTCTTACTGTGTGTGTGTCTGTCTCTTACTGTGTGTGTGTCTGTCTCTCTTGCTGTGTGTGTGTGTCTGTCTCTCTTGCTGTGTGTGTGTGTCTGTCTCTCTTGCTGTGTGTGTGTGTCTGTGTCTCTCTTGCTGTGTGTGTGTCTGTCTCTCTTGCTGTGTGTGTGTCTGTCTCTCTTACTGTGTGTGTGTCTGTCTCTCTTACTGTGTGTGTGTGTCTGTCTCTCTTGCTGTGTGTGTGTGTGTGTGTCTGTCTCTCTTACTGTGTGTGTGTCTGTCTCTCTTGCTGTGTGTGTGTCTGTCTCTCTTGCTGTGTGTGTGTCTGTCTCTCTTGCTGTGTGTGTGTCTGTCTCTCTTGCTGTGTGTGTCTGTCTCTCTTGCTGTGTGTGTGTCTGTCTCTCTTGCTGTGTGTGTGTCTGTCTCTCTTGCTGTGTGTGTGTCTGTCTCTCTTGCTGTGTGTGTGTCTGTCTCTCTTGCTGTGTGTGTCTGTCTCTCTTGCTGTGTGTGTGTGTCTGTCTCTCTTGCTGTGTGTGTGTCTGTCTCTCTTGCTGTGTGTGTGTGTGTGTCTCTCTTGCTGTGTGTGTGTGTCTCTCTTACTGTGTGTGTGTCTGTCTCTCTTGCTGTGTGTGTGTCTGTCCTCTCTTACTGTGTGTGTGTCTGTCTCTCTCTTGCTGTGTGTGTGTGTCTGTCTCTTGCTGTGTTGTGTCTGTCTCTCTTGCTGTGTGTGTGTGTCTCTCTTGCTGTGTGTGTGTGTCTCTCTTGCTGTGTGTGTGTCTGTCTCTCTTGCTGTGTGTGTGTGTCTGTGTGTGTGTGTGTGTGTGTGTGTGTGTCTCGGCAAGATTATCTCTCGAGGTTGGGAACATTACCGTCAGTGTTCTCTTTCCATCTGTCTCTTGTCTCTCCACACCTCCCATCCACACCTCCCTCCACACCTCTCCCTCCACACCTCCCATCCACCCTACACACCTCTCCTCCACACCTCTCCTCCACCCCTACACACCTCTCCTCCACACCCTCCCACCTCTCCTCCACCCCCGCCACCTCTCGCCGCCCCTCCACACCTCTCCTCCACACCCTCCCACACCTCTCCCACATCCTCCACATCTCTCCTCCCACCCCCTCCACACCTCTCCCTCCACGCACCTCTCCTCCACACCCTCCCACACCTCCTCCTCCTGCCCCCTACACACCTCTCCCTCCCACCCTCCCCCACCTCTCCTCACCCCCCGCCACACCTCTCCTCCACCCCCTCCGCACCTCTCCTCCCACACCTCCACACACCCCTCTCTCCCTCTCCCACATCTCTCCTCCACCCCTCACACCTCTCCTCCACACCTCTCCTCCACACCCTCCACACCTCTCCTCCACACCCTCCCACGCCTCTCCTCCATACCCTCCACACCTCTCCCCACACACCTACACCTCTCCTCCACCCCCTTCACACCTCTGCCACACCCTGCACCTCTCCCCCCACCCTCCACACCTCTCCTTCACCTCTCCACCTCTCCTCCACCCCTCCACACCTCTCCCTCCACACCATGGCTAAATATACCGCATTAAACTCACTAAATAAATAATAACTCCTGGCTCCTTCCTTACGAGTTGGTAGGGGCTGGCAACTGGTGTCCCTCCTCCCTCCCTCCCTCCTACCCTCCCTCCCTCCCTCCTACCCACCTCCCTCCCACCCTCCCTCTTTCTATCCTCCAACCTGTTGATGGTGGCCTCCCACTACCTGTATTGATCAGCAGGACCGCCCAGGTGGGTAGCAGCCCCTCCTCCTTACCCCTACTTCTCCTCCCTCCCTCCGTCTCTCCCTCTTTTCCCTCCCCAACACCAGCTTGTCTCGCTACTTCCTCCCTTTCTCTCCCTCTCTCTCCCTTTCTCTCCCTCTCTCTCTCTCCTACACCCCGTCCACTAACACTCTCCCTCCGTCCCTTCCTCCTCCAACACCATCACCTTACTTTCATCATCACTGCATTCATTCATTCCATCCATCCTCTTTTCCTTCCTTCCTTCCTTCCTCATTCCTTCCCTCTCTACATCCTTCCTTCTCTCTACATCCTTCCTTCCCTCCTACCTTGATCCTTCCTTCCCTCCCTTCATCATTCCTTCCCTCTACATCCTTCCTTCCCTCTCATCCTTCCTTCTCTCTGGATATCCCTTCCTTCCCTCTCTACATCCTTCCTTCCCTCTCCTTCCCTTCCCCTCCCTACCTTCATCCTTCCTTCCCTCTCATCCTTCCTTCCCTCCCTACCTTGATCCTTCCTTCCCTCCTTCATCATTCCTTCCCTCTCTACATCCTTCCTTCCCTCTCCCATCCTTCCTTCTCTCTGTATATCCTTCCTTCCTCTCTACATCCTTCCTTCCCTCTCCTACATCCCTCCTTCCCTCCTCCCTTCATCATTCCTTCCCTCTCTACATCCTTCCTTCCCTCTCTACATCCTTTCCTTCCTCTCTACATCCCTCCTTCCCTCCTACCTTGATCCTTCCTTCCTCCTTCATCATTCCTTCCTCTCTACATCCTTCCTTCCCTCTCCACATCCTTCCTTCTCTCTGTATATCCTTCCTTCCCTCTCTACATCCTTCCCTTCCTCTCTACATCCCTCCTTCCCTCCCTCCCTTCATCATTCCTTCCCTCTCTACATCCTTCCTTCCCTCTCTACATCCTTCCTTCCCTCTACATCCCTCCTTCCCTCCCTACCTTGATCCTTCCTTCCCTCTCTACATCCCTCCTTTCCCTCTCTACATCCCTCCTTCCTCTCTCCCACCCTCCTTCCCTCTGTATGATTCTTCCTTCCCTCTCTACATCCTTCCTTCCCTCTCTACATCCTTCCTTCCATCTCTACATCCTTCCTTCCCTCTCTACATCCTTCCTTCCCTCTCTACATCCTTCCTTCCCTCCCTACCTTCCCTCATCCCTCCTTCCCTCCCTACCTTCATCCTTCCTTCTCTCTCTACATCCCTCCTTCCTCCCTACCTTCCCTCTCTACATCCCTCCTTCCCTCCCTACTTTGATCCTTCCTTCCCTCTCTACATCCTTCCTTCCCTCCTACCTTCCCTCTCTACATCCTCCTTCCCTCCCTACCTTCATCCTTCCTTCTCTCTCTACATCCCTCCTTCCCTCTCTACATCCCTCCTTCCTCTCTCCCACCCTACTTCCCTCTGTATATTCTTCCTTCCCTCTCATCCTTCCTTCCCTCTCTTCATCCTTCCTTCCCTCTCTACATCCTTCCTTCCTCTCTACATCCTTCCTTCCTCTCTCATCCTTCCTTCCCTCTCTACATCCTTCCTTCCCTCTCTACATCCTTCCTTCCTTCCTACCTTCATCCTCTTTCCTCTACATCCTTCCTTCCTCTCTACATCCTTCTTCCCTCTCTACATCCCTCCTTCCCTCCTTACCTTCATCCTTCCTTCCTCTCTACATCCTTCCTTCCCTCTCTACATCCCTCCTTCCTCCCTCCTTCCTCTGTATTCTTCCTTCCCTCCCTACATCCTTCCTTCCCTCCCTACATCATTCCATCCCTCCCTACCTTCCCTCCCTACATCCTTCCCTACCTACCTTCATCCTTCCCTCCTACCTTCATCCTTCCTTCCTCTCTACAACCTTCCTTCTCTCTCCTATCCCCTTTCCTTCCCTCTCCCTCCTCCTTCCCTCTGTAATATTCTTCCTTCCCTCCCTACATCCTTCCTTCCCTCCCTACATCATTCCTTCCCTCCTACCTTCCATCTCTACATCCTTCCCTTCCCTCTCTACCTCCCACCTTCCTTCCTTCCATCCTCCTCATCCCTCCCCATCCTTCCTTCCTCCCTCATCCTTCCCTCCTACATCCTTCCTCCCCTCTACCTCCTTCCTTCCCCTCCCTACCTCCTTCCTTCCCCTCCTCCTCCTTCCCTCCTACATCCTTCCTTCCCTCCCTACATCCTTCCTTCCCTCCCTACCTCCTTCCTTCCTTCCCCTCCCTCCCTCCTTCCCTCCTACATCCTTCCTTCCCTCCCCACCTCCTTCCTTTCCTTACCCTCCCCACCTCCTTCCTTCCCTCCCTCCTCCTTCCTCCCTACCCTTCCTTCCCTCCCTACCTCCTTCCTTTCCTCACCCTCCCTACCTCCTTCCTTTCCTTACCCTCCCTACTCCTTCCTTCCCTCCCTCCCTCCTTCCCTCCTACAGCCTTCCTTCCTTCTACATCCTTCTTCCCTCCCTCCTACCTCATTCCTTCCCTCCTACATCCTTCATTCCCTCCCTACATCCTTCCTTCCCTCCCTACCTCCTTCCTTTCCTTCCCCTCCCTACATCCTTCCTTCCTTCCCCTCCTACATCCTTCCTTCCTTCCCTCCTACCTCCTTTCCTTCACGCCCACCTCCCTCCTTCCTCACCGCACGACTTTGCTTCGCCTTTCTCCACCTCCAAGAAACTGTCATTTGCATTTCCCATCCGACAACTTTTTTTTTTTTGTCGGATTTTCGTATGTATGCTGCTTTTTTGGCCATATGACGAAGATTATTTTTTCCATGTTGGGCTTTGTGTTTAGATAGTAGGCTTTTTTTTTTTTTACTTAAGGTTTATAATTATATAAATATTGGACTTTGATCAGGTTTGAAGTTGACTTTTGGTCGAGGTGAAATGCGACTTAAAAGGCCTATACAGATATTCCTTACGGAGGTCTTTCTCGTTGGACTTACAAAACAAAAAACACCATATCGACTTTTCTTCTTAAATTGGACTTGTGTATAAAACAAATAAACTTTCTGAACTTCATGAGCACTCTGGACTTGAGGAACCCATTTCAAGTCTGGTTTTAGAATCAAAGCCAGTATTAAGTGGATGGTTTTCTTTGACTGGAGAGAGAGAGAGAGAGAGAGAGAGGGCTACATCGTTCTCCCCACCACAGTCATCTTGGAACGAACAGCTTCCACGTGTACTAACTGTCTGACACTACAAGCTACATCAGCTACAGGACCCATCCACTCTGCTGTAGTCACACACACACACACACACACACACACACACACAAGGAGGAAGGCCAGCATAAAGAGCGATATAACCTTCTGAACAAAGCCAAGCGGAACTGAACGAATCTACTTACCTGTTAAAGCTTTATAATGGTCGCGGTGTGAGGGCAAGACTCTATCGCCCCCACACACACACCCTGCCTCACCTCCCCTCCCACACCACAGGAGAGAGAGAGAGAGAACACTCCATACACAACTTTCCTCCAAAGTCAAACACCTGACTACACTGTACCTCTAATTTTACAGGTATTTCTACACCTTTAATGACTCCATAATACTAAATAAATATATAATCAAAATATAATAATGTAAATAAATCTGAAACATCGACACATGTCAGAGGTAAAAAATATAACTTTGACAGGATGTATTTTTTGGTTATGGTTAGAGTTAGGTTAGGTTAGGTTAGGTTAGGTTAGGTTAGGTTAGGTTAAGTGAGAGTTATGCAATTATCCTACCACCACCACCTCCCCCTTCAGCATCCTCTCTCTCTCTCTCCACCAGCCATTCCTTCCTCCAACACCTCTATCTCAACACAACCCTCAAACCCTCCCCACACCACGTCCCTTCCACCACCTCTTTTCTCCCACCAAACCCTTTCCTCCTACAACACCACTTCCCTCCTCCTCCTCCTCCTCCAACACCTCCCTCCTCAACACCTCCCTCCTCCAACCTCCTCCTCCAACACCTCCCTCCTCCAACACCTCCTCCTCAACACCTCCCTCCTCCAACACCTCCTCCAACACCTCCCTCCTCCAACACCTCCTCCAACACCTCCCTCCTCCATCCACCCCTCCTCCAACACCTCCTCCTCCATCCACCCTCCCACCACACCCCAGCATCACGAGGACGACTCAGCCCCGGACAGTCAACGACCAGGTAAATACTTAGGATGATCCCTCTCTTAAGCCACCTGCCGAGAATGACCCTCAATGAACCCAACAAACGCCAATTTGGAGGGTCAATTTAGCCCCCTCTCCCGTACCCCCTCCCTCCCCTCCTCTCCCGGGCTATGAGAGGAGAAAAAGCTCTTGTATCTCCACTTAACTAAGCCATAATGACGGAGTAAAGCGGAACGTGATGCACAAAGACTCCCTTAGGTTAATTTTGTCCTTCCCCTTAACTGGTGTGAGTCTCATAGTGATGTGGACTACTATTCTATTTAAGGATGAATTTAACCTAAGAATCTTTAGTTAAGACAGCGATGGATCGTAATTCTCAAGAGGTATCGTAAGTTAAGATTTGTTAATATTTACTTTCCTATGACAACTGGCAGACGAGAGATCCAACACTGTTTCTAAGTTACGGCGGTCTCAGTGCAATTCTGACGCTATATTAGACGATATATTTTTCATTATTAGCTTAGGTGTGCCACTTAGATTCAATAACCTCCTCCTGACGTCCCCACCCACCCCACCTTCCTCCCCTCTTTCCTTTTCCTCCCCCATCCCTTACTCTCCACAACCCTCCTTCCAGCTATCTCTACCCTTTACCTTCCACAACCCTCCACTCCCTCCATTACCTTTCTCCCTCCATCATCCTACGACCTTTCTATCCCCTCCTTCTAGCCTTACCTCCTTCCTCCACCCTCTCTCCCCTTCCAGCCCCATCCCTCCATTCCCTTCTGACCCTCCCTCTCTTCCAACCGCCTACAACCCCTCTCTCTTATCCCCTAACGACCCTCCCTCCCTCCTACGACCTCCCTTCCCCTCCCCCACCCCACCCCTTCCTACGATATGCCTCTTGCTCACACCTCTCGAGTCGGATGAAAAATAAGGTGAGATCTAATCAGAAGGCCGAGATAGTCCACACACACACGGCCTGGTGGAAGGGTGGTGAAGAGGGGTGGAAGGTTGGTGGATGGGTGGTGAAGAGGGTGGAAGGTTGGTGGAAGAGGGGTGGAAGGGTGGTGGATGGGTGGTGAGGGGTGGAAGGGGTGGTGGATGGTGTAAGAAGGTGTGTGTGTGTGTGTGTGTGGTAGGACGGTGGAGGTGTGGGGTGTGCGTGGAGGGTGTGCGTGGAGGGTGTGCGTGGAGGGTGTGCGTGGAGGGTGTGCGTGGAGGGGTGTGCGTGGAGGGGTGTGCGTGGAGGTGTGTGCGTGGAGGGTGCGTGGAGGGGGTGTGCGTGGAGGGTGTGCGTGTGGAGGGTGTGTGCGTGGAGGGGGTGTGCGTGGAGGGTGTGCGTGGAGGGTGTGCGTGGAGGGTGTGGTGGAGGGTGTGCGTGGAGGGTGTGGGAGGGTGTGCGTGGAGGGTGTGCGTGGAGGGTGTGCGTGGAGGGTGTGCGTGGAGAGGGTGTGCGTGGAGGGTGTGCGTGGAGGGGGTGTGCGTGGAGGGGGTGTGTGCGTGGAGGTGTGCGTGGAGGGTGTGCGTGGAGGGTGTGCGTGGAGGTGTGTGTGCGTGGAGGGGGGCGTGGAGGGGGTGTGTGCGTGGAGGGTGTGCGTGGAGGGTGTGCGTGGAGGGTGTGCGTGGAGGGTGTGCGTGGAGGGGTGTGCGTGGAGGGTGTGCGTGGAGGGGGTGTGCGTGGAGGGGGTGTGCGTGGAGGGTGTGTGTGCGTGAAGGGGGTGTGTGCGTGGAGGGGGTGTGTGGTGGAAGTGTGCGTGGAGGGTGTGCGTGGAGGGGGTGTGCGTGGAGGGTGTGCGTGGAGGGTGTGCTGGAGGGTGTGCGTGGAGGGTGTGCGTGGAGGGGGGTGTGTGCGTGGGTGTGCGTGGAGGGGTGTTGCGTGAAGGGGGTGTGCGTGAAGGGGGGTGTGCGTGGAGGGTGTGCGTGGAGGGTGTGCGTGGAGGGTGTGCGTGGAGGGGTGTGTGCGTGGAGGGTGTGCGTGGAGGGTGTGCGTGGAGGGGGTGTGCGTGGAGGGGTGTGTGAGGGTGGTAATCAACGACAGCAAGTGAAGGGACGTAGTGAAGTAGCTGAGAAGGACTAATTGGCGAGGGAACATTACTGGAATTGGAATGAGAGGGAAGAAAGAAAGTAGAGTTAGAGGAACGGGAAGGAGAATAAAGGCAGATATAAAGAGAAGGGAAAAAGATCTCTCTCTCTCTCTCTCTCTCTCTCTCTCTCTCTCTCTCTGTCTCTCTCTCTCTCTCTTCTCTCTTCTCTCTCTCTCTCTCTCTCCCCCTATTCCTCTTCCCTCCCTACTTTCTCCTCCTTCATCAACTTTCTTCCTCTTCATGTTCTCTTTCTCCTCCTCCTCTTCACCTTCTCCTTCCACCCTAACTCCTTCTCTTCCTGCCCATCTCCTCCTCTCATACTCTAGAAGGGGTGAACAAGGAGGCGGAGGACTTGGTGCACTAGAGTCTTCCTCATTACATAATCTTCATCCAACTGAGAAACTTGCTTAGGCATCTGCACCTTTCTCAGTGCCCAGGGGTTAGTGTAGGTAGATGTAGTATATTTCTAGTGGGTGTAGGTGTGCGTGTAGGTTGTCTGGTGGGGAGTAAAGGTTATCTGAAGGTGTAAATCAAAGAGGCAAAGTGTACATCTAGTCAGGAGGTCTTTAAACCATCAAACACAACTGTGATCACTGGAGGCGTCAACCAGCACCTCGCCTCACCTCCACCTCGGGAATAATCCACAAACTCCTGGTGGTGGTACTTAAGGACCATCACTGATTTCCCTCTTCCTACAGTCTGTTCATTATGGAAATACCACACTCGGCCCCGCCCACCAATATGACGCTGTGGAAGAAATAATTTAGTCCATCTACAGTACTTCATTTGTTTTCTAACTGGCCAATCATAAGCCAAGACGAGAGAAAGAGGGCGGGGCTATAATGAACAAACTAGAGTTGTGAGTGATCTGCCTGAGGTCATCGTCAGCTTAACACCTCCTGGGCCTGTCGCCTAAACTTATCAAGCTACTGATCAGGAGGCCTTGACCCAGGGTACTGTTAACAGTCCGTGGGAGGCCTTGACCCAGGGTACTGTTAACAGTCAGTGGGAGGCCTTGACCCAGGGTACTGTAACAGTCAGTGGGAGGCCTTGACCCAGGGTACTGTTAACAGTCAGTGGAAGCCTGACCCAGGGTACTGTAACAGTCAGTGGGAGGCCTTGACCCAGGGTACTGTTAACAGTCATGAGGGAGGCCTTGACCCAGGGTACTGTTAACAGTCAGTGGGAGGCCTTGACCAGGGTACTGTACCAGGGGTACTGTAACAGTCAGTGGGAGGCCTTGACCCGGGGTACTGTACCAGGGTGCTGTAACAGTCAGTGGAGGCCTTGACCCAGGGTACTGTTAACAGTCAGTGGGAGGCCTTGACCCAGGGATACTGTAACAGTCAGTGGGAGGCCTTGACCCAGGGTACTGTAACAGTCAGTGGGAGGCCTTGACCCAGGGTACTGTTAACAGTCAGTGGGAGGCCTTGACCCAGGGTACTGTTAACAGTCAGTGGGAGGCCTTGACCCAGGGGTACTGTTAACAGTCAGTGGAGCCTTGACCCAGGGTACTGTTAACAGTCAGTGGAAACCTTGACCCAGGGGTACTGTTAACAGTCAGTGGGAGGCCTTGACCCAGGGCACTGTTAACAGTCAGTGGGAGGCCTTGACCCAGGGTACTGTTAACAGTCAGTGGGAGGCCTTGACCCAGGGTACTGGTACAGTCAGTGGGAGGCCTTGACCCAGGGTACTGTAAACAGTCAGTGGGAGGCCTTGACCCAGGAGTACTGTAACAGTCAGTGGGAGGCCTTGACCCAGGGTACTGTAACAGTCAGTGGGAGGCCTTGACAGGGTACTGTTAACAGTCAGTGGAAGGCCTTGACCCAGGGTACTGTTAACAGTCAGTGGGAGGCCTTGACCCAGGGTACTGTAACAGTCAGTGGGAGGCCTTGACCCAGGGGTACTGTTAACGGTCAGTGGGAGGCCTTGACCCAGGGTGCTGGTAGCAGTGTGGAGGCTCTGACCCAGGTACTGTTAACAGTCAGTGGGAGGCCTTGACCCAGGGTACTGTAACAGTCAGTGGGAGGAGGCCTTGACCCAGGGTACTGTTAACAGTCAGTGGGAGGCCTTGACCCAGGGTACTGTAACAGTCAGTGGGAGGCCTTGACCCAGGGTACTGTAACAGTCAGTGGGAGGCCTTGACCCAGGGTACTGTAACAGTCAGTGGGAGGCCTTGACCCAGGGTACTGTAACAGTCAGTGGGAGCCTTGACCCAGGGTACTGTAACAGTCAGTGGGAGGCCTTGACCCAGGGTACTGTAACAGTCAGTGGGAGGCCTTGACCCAGGAGTACTGTAACAGTCAGTGGGGAGCCTTGACCCAGGGTACTGTAACAGTCAGTGGGAGGCCGCCCAGGTACTGTAACAGTCAGTGGAGCCTTGACCCGGGTACTGTAACAGTCAGTGGGAGGCCTTGACCCAGACACAGTAACACAACCTCCCCTTCAGCTGGACTCCTCACCTCTTCTCACACCGAGGCTGACAAGAGGTGACAACAGGACAATCGTCACCAGTGAAGTTTGAGAGACAGGCAAGGTGACCTCAAGACTGTTACCGGGATGTGTGTGTTTGTGTACCGAGCTCTACCCGTTATCAATTGGAGAGTGAATCTCTCTCTCTCTCTCTCTCTCTCTCTCTCTCTCTCTCTCTCTCTCTCTCTCTCGCGCGCGCCTTACCTTACACACACACGCACACACACACACACGCACACACACACACACACACACACACACACACACACACACACACACACACACACGCACGCGCGCACACACACACACACACACAGTCATAGGCAACACTGTGGAAAATGTCAGTTGCGGCTCCAGTCAACAAAACAATAAGTCGAGGTGATGCCGAAAGATACAGCCAGGTGTCGCTGCTGTCGATCACGAGCCAACTTTTAGGAGGGAAAAATATCCCGGCGAAGGAAAAATGTCTTTCATGAAAACTAACTACTGATGACGACCCCACGCTGCCCCTCTTAACTGTGCTGTTGTTGTACTGGACACTTATTGGCGCCTTGGCGAGCTCCAACACACCACTAAAGTCTCCTGACACTAACTGTAGCCACTAGAGAAGGTTTTAACACAGCCTTCAGGTTCACGCTCCTACGGTAGTCGTAAATGGTGTGGAATCATCAGGAAAACATTCGATTGCCGGAAACGTGTTTTAGGGAAGTGTGTTGTAGTGATCTGTATCGTGTAATGTTGGCCTAGCGATGACCCAAAAGCCTTTATGAGAGAAGTACTGCTTACCATAACAGGTTATATTTATCTTAAGAGAAAAGTACACGATAATGGCGATGATGACGATAATGGCGATGACGATATGTGACGATAATAATGACGATGATAACCATGATATTAGCCTGACATAGTATAAAACAAACACCCAGGTCGGGAAACACCACCACCAGGACAATGAAGATCCACGGGGAAGAAGAACTAAAAAAATATCCAGCAATACGACGACAAAGACACTACAAAAAAAAAAAAAAAAGCCAAATCCTAAACAAAACAAACAAATGACAGGAACAATGACCAGACAACTCTACTTACGCACTTAAAACACTGTTCTTGGACAACACTTGGTTATTTCCACCGAGTCTTTACCCACTGTGTGTATTACCTGTACCCACCTGTCTACTGTACCTGTCTAAGTGTTGAACCAGTGTGAACTTTCGGGTGATGTTTTACTGATTAAATATATATATATCTCTGTCTACTTGTCTATCCTTTTACCATTAACCTGTCAATCATCTATCTACCTGTCTACAGTCTATACTAACCACCGATCTCCTCCCCACCCGTCCCCTCCACTCACCGTCCCACCCACCCACCCGTCCCACCCACGGATATAACTAAGAATACCAGTCTTAATTAATGAACTTTATCAACATCAGCTTCTCCTAAGACCAACACCAGACAGACAGACAAAGAGGTATTACACAGGTAAGGAGGCAGAGAGGGCACTGTAATCCCACGTGAGAGTACGGAAGGGGAAGAGGGAGGGAGAGTGGGGAAGGAGGAAGAGATAGAGAGGGAGGAAGGGGTAATGAGGGGAGGAAGGGAGGAAGGGAACAAGGGGAGGAAAAGGAGTAGGAGGAGGCAGGGGAGAGAAGGACAGGAGGGAAGGGGAGATAGGAAAGGAGTGGGGAGGGAGGAAGGAGGGAGGAAGGAAGGAAGGAGAGAGTGATAGGAGAGGAGGGAGGTAGGAAAGGAAGGAAGGGGATAAGGACCAGACAACATCATGTAATCCAGCTCACAGCAGCCGACCATTACGCTTCCCTGATGGCCGACCGCGCCTTAGTGACAAGGTGAGAGCGTGAGTGACAGGGTGTGAGTGACAGGGTGTGGAGTGAGTGACAGGGTGAGGACAGGGGAGGGTGAGAGAGTGACAGGGGAGAGTGTGAGTGACAGGGGGAGAGTGTGGTAGTGGGGGGAGAGTGTGAGTGAGGAGGGTGTAGGAGTGAGTGACAGGGTGATGGTGTGAGTGACATGGGGAGGGTGAGAGAGTGACAGGGGAGAGTGTGAGTGACAGGGGAGGGTGAGAGAGAGAGTGACAGGGGAAGTGTGGAGTGACAGGGGAGAGTGCGAGTGAGAAGGGTGTAGGAGTGAGTGACAGGGTGGGGAGTGAGTGACAGGGTGAGGGGGTGTGAGTGACATGGGGAGGGTGAGAGTGACAGGGGTGTAGGTGAGTGACAGGGTGAGGGTGTGAGTGACAGGGTGAGGGAGTGAGTGACAGGGTGTAGGAGTGAGTGACAGGGTGAGGAGTGAGTGACAGGGTGAGGGAGTGGTGACAGGGTGAGTGTGGTGACAGGTGAGGAGTTAATGACAGGTTGAGGGATGAGTGACAGAGTGAAGGGTACAGGGGTGAGAAAATGAGTGACGGTGAGGAAAGTGAGTGACAGAGTGAAGGAGTGACAGTGAAGGAGTGACAGGGGTGAGAAAATGAGTGACGGTGAGAAAGTGAGTGACAGGGTGAGGGAGTTAATGACAGGTTGAGGGATGAGTGACAGGTGAAAAAGTAAGAGAGTGACAGTGAGAGAGTGAGGAAAGGAAAGAGCGAGTGAGTGGAAGTGAGAAAAATTGATACACACACACACACACACACACACACACACACACACACACACACACACACACACACGGGAGAAAATTTAAACTGAGGGTGAGACAGGAAAGAGACAGGCAGAGACAGTGAATGAGACAGATAGTGATAGAAAAAGAAACACAGAAGAGACAGAAAGAAACAAATACAATCGGACAGAGAAAAACACAGACAGCCAAAGAGACAGACAGACCACAAAAAGACAGAGAAAAAAAAGACGAACAGATATACACAGAGACAGACAGAGACAGGCGGACACAAACAATGGCAAGAGAAACACAGTAACAGAGAGAGAGACACACACACAAAGAAAGAGAGAGAGAGAGAGAGAGAGAGAGAGAGAGAGAGAGAGGAACACACACAAAAGAAAGAAGAGAGAGAGAGAGAGAGAGAGAGAGAGAGAGAGAGAGAGAGAGAGACAGAGAGAGGAGAAGTAATAGTTATAAGCCAGAGAGCAATATGGCTGAGAGCTGTGACGGAAGTGGATGGACCGGCCGCCCTCATAAAGAGGAAAAAGGTCACTCGTGTAAGGCAAGAAGAACTCGGCAGAGAAACGTGAGTGCTGGGGGGCTGAGAGAGGGAGCTGGGGGCTGAGAGGGGAGGTGGGCTGAGAGGGGGAGGTGGAGGCTGACAGGGGGGAGATGGAGGCCGAGATGGGGGAGATGGAGGCTGAGAGGGGAGATGAAGGCCGAGAGGGGGAGATGGAGGCCGAGATGGGGGGAGATGGAGGCTGAGGAGGGAGATGGAGGCTGAGAGGGGGAGATGGAGGCTGAGAGGGAGATGGAGGCTGAGAGGGAGATGGAGGCTGAGGAGATGGAGGCTGAGAGGGGGAGATGGAGGCCGGGATGAGGAGATGGAGGCTGAGAGGGGAGATGGAGGCTGAGAGGGGGAGATGGAGGCTGAGGGGGAGGTGGAGGCTGACAGGGGAGATGGAGGCCGAGATGGGGGAGATGGAGGCTGAGAGGGGAGATGAAGGCCGAGGGGGAGATGGAGGCCGAGATGGGGAGATGGAGGCTGAGAGGGGGAGATGGAGGCTGAGGGAAGATGGAGGCTGAGAGATGGAGGCTGAGAGGGGAGATGGAGGCTGAGGGGGAGATGGAGGCTGAGAGGGGAGATGAAGGCCGAGAGGGGAGATGGAGGCCGAGATGGGGAGATGGAGGCTGAGAGGGGGAGATGGAGGCTGAGAGGGGAGATGGAGGCTGAGAGGGAGATGGAGGCTGAGAGGGGAGATGGAGGCTGAGAGGGAGATGGAGGCTGAGAGGGGAGATGGAGGCCGAGATGGGGAGATGGAGGCTGAGGAGGGGAGATGGGAGGCTGAGGAGATGGAGGCTGAGAGGGAGGTGGAGGCTGACAGGGGAGATGGAGGCCGAGATGGGGGAGATGGAGGCTGAGATGAAGGCCGAGAGGGGGAGATGGAGGCCGAGATGGGGGAGATGGAGGCTGAGAGGGAGATGGAGGCTGAGAGGGGGAGATGGAGGCTGAGAGGGGGAGATGGAGGCTGAGGGAGATGGAGGGCTGAGGAGATGGAGGCTGAGAGGAGATGGAGGCCGAGATGGGGAGATGGAGGCTGAGAGGGAGATGGAGGCTGAGAGGGAGATGGAGGCTGAGGGGGGAGGTGGAGGCTACAGGGGAGATGGAGGCCGAGATGGGGGAGATGGAGGCTGAGGGAGATGGGCTGAGAGGGAGATGGAGGCTGAGAGATGGAGGCTGAGAGGGGGCTGAAGAAGAGGGAGGGAGAGAGAGACAGACAGTGGGAGAGTCCAGGGCTAGAGGGGCTGAAAGAGGCAGTGGGAGGAGAATGAAGGACAGAGGGGCTGAAAAGAAGGACAGAGAAGAAGAAGAGAGGGGGTAGTGGGGGCTGACAAGAGAGGGGTCAGAGGGGTCAGAGAGAGAGGAGTAGAGAGAGAGAGAAGGAACAGAGAGGAACAGTGGGGATGAAAGAAAGGGTCAGTGCTCAAAGGAAGTGAGTGTGCTGTGAAGAAGAAGGGAGGGAGGATGAAAGAGAGAGAGAAGGGGGAACTGAATGACAGAAGGAGGGAGGAAGGGGAGAGAGAGAGAGAGAGAGAACTTCGAACCTCTGCTCCTCAACTCAGAAAAAGGTAATTAAAAACACAATAATTAAATAAAAGGTTTCAATGTTAAAAGGGGCACAAGAGGCGGCTGTTGAATAAGAGAATATATGAAGAGTAATGTCTATTGGGTCTATGTGAAAACGTACTTATTTACACTGGGAACGATAATACCAACGATGTGTACGACATTTTATACGCGTTTTGACCTCTCCTTCCTTCCTTCCGTATCATCTCCTTTGTTTATCTCTCTCTCTCTCTCTCTCATTTAGAAGTTAAAGATTTAATCCCTCTACTGTGTATGTACTGACAAAGGCAAATCTAACATTCTCTGTTGTTCCCTGACGTCCACAGTGTTCCTGGTGTTCCTTAAAATTTCCGGTGCTACCCATCGTCCCTTGGTGTTTTCGACGGCCTAAACGTCACCCGATATTTCCTGCCGTTCTGTGATCTACTGTGACTCCGCATGACGTTCCAATCCCTAGCCTTACGTCCACACACCGCGTAAAGACCTCAAAATTACGATTCGATTCGACCTATGACAAAAGCGCCGTCGTGATGTTGGGAAGGTTGAGGAGGGTGGCTGCCGTGGTACAGTGGTCTCATTACTGGGCTGCCGTTAAAGGATACAACTGGTTCGATCCTTTCTTGCTCCTCCGTCACTCATCCCAACCCCTCCTCCTCCACCTCCAGTAACCTCCCACTCTCACTCATCCTCCAACAACTCCCTTCCCAACTCCCACCTCAGCTAGCACGAACCTTACCTGTTACTCCACCTCAGCTAGCACGGACCTTACCTATTACTCCACCTCAGCTAGCACGGACCTTACCTATTACTCCACCCTCAGCTAGCACGCCCCTTCCTATTACTCCCTCAGCTAGCACGAACCTATTACTCACCTCAGCTAGCACGAACCTTACCTATTACTCCACCTCAGCTACAATGAACCTTACCTATTACTCCACCTCAGCTAGCACGACCTTACCTATTACTCCACCTCAGCTAGCACGAACCTTACCTATTACTCCCACCTCAGCTAGCACGGACCTTACCTATTCTCCACCTCAGCTAGCACGAACCTACCTATTACTCCACCTCAGCTAGCACGAACCTTCCTATTACTCCACCTCAGCTAGCACGGACCTTCCTATTACTCCACCTCAGCTAGCACGAACCTTACCTATTACTCCACCTCAGCTAGCACGAACCTCACCTATTACTCCACCTCAGCTAGCACGAACCTTCCTATTACTCCACCTCAGCTAGCACGGACCTTCCTATTACTCCACCTCAGCTAGCACGAACCTTACCTATTACTCCACCTCAGCTAGCACGAACCTTACCTATTACTCCACCTCAGCTAGCAGAACCTTACCTATACTCCCACCTCAGCTAGCACGAACCTCACCTATTACTCCACCTCAGCTAGCACGAACCTCACCTATTACTCACCTCAGCTAGCACGAACTTCTATTACCCACCTCAGCTAGCACGGACCTTCCTATTACTCCACCTCAGCTAGGAACCTTCCTATTACTCCACCTCAGCTAGCACGAACCTTACCTATTACTCCACCTCAGCTAGCACGAACCTTACCTATTACTCACCTCAGCTAGCACGAACCTTACCTATTACTCCACCTCAGCTAGCACGAACCTTCCTATTACTCCACCTCAGCTAGCACGAACCTTACCTATTACTCCACCTCAGCTAGCACGAACCTTACCTATTACTCCCTCAGCTAGCACGACTTACCTATTACTCCACCTCCAGCTAGCACAAACCTTACCTATTACTCCACAGCTAGCACGAACCTTACTATTACTCCACCTCAGCTAGCACGAACCTTACCTGTTACTCCACCTCAGCTAGCACGAACCTTCCTATTACTCCACCTCAGCTAGCACGAACCCAGACCTGTTACTCCACCTCAGCTAGCACGAACCTCACCTATTACTCCACCTCAGCTAGCACAGACCTTCCTATTACTCCACCTCAGCTAGCACGGAACTTCCTATTACTCCCACCTCAGCTAGCACGAACCTTACCTATTACTCCCACCTCAGCTGCTTTGAACCTTACCTATTATCTCCACCTCAGCTAGCACGAACCTTACCTATTACTCCACCTCAGCTAGCACGAACCTCACCTATTCTCCACCTCAGCTAGCACAGACCTCACTATTACTCCCACCTCAGCTAGCACGAACCTTCCTATTACTCCACCTCAGCTAGCGAACCTTCCTATTACTCACCTCAGCTAGCACGAACCTTCCTATTCTCCTCAGCTAGCACGAACCTTACCTATTACTCCACCTCAGCTAGCACGACACCTATTACTCACCTCAGCTAGCACGAACCTTACCTGTTACTCCCACCTCAGCTAGCACAGACCTTACCTATTACTCACAGCTAGCACGAACCTTACCTATTACTCCACCTCAGCTAGCACGAACCTTCCCTGTTACTCCTCAGCTAGCACGCCCCTTCTATTACTCCACCTCAGCTAGCACAGACCTTACCTATTACTCCACCTCAGCTAGCTCGAACCTTACCTGTTACTCCACCTCAGCTAGCACGAACCTTGCCTATTACTCCTCAGCTAGCACGAACCTTACCTATTACTCCACCTCAGCTAGCACGAACCTTCCTATTACTCCCACCTCAGCTAGCACGAACCTTACCTATTACTCCACCTCAGCTAGCAGAACCCTGTTATCCACCCCACCTCAGCTAGCACGAACCTTACTTCCCACCTCCTTCACTCCACCTCAGCACAGACCTTACCTATTACTCCACCTCAGCTAGCACAGACCTTACCTGTTCTCCACTCGCTAGCGCCTTGCTCCACCTCAGCTAGCACGAACCTTACCTATTCTCCACCTCAGCTAGCACGAACCTTACCTATTACTCCACCTCAGCTAGCACGACCTTTCACCTTCTCCACCTCAGCTAGCACAGACCTTACTATTACTCCACCTCCAGCTAGCATTTCCTCAGCTAGCACGAACCTTCCTATTACTCACCCTCAGCTAGCACGATACCTCCCTGTGCACGAACCTTACCTGCTCACCTCAGCTAGCACGAACCTACCTATTACTCCTCCTTGCCCTTCCTATTACTCCACCTCCTTCTTGACCTTCTATTACTCCACCTCAGCTAGCACGAACCTTACCTATTACTCCACCTCAGCTACTTTGAACCTCCTATTACTCAGCTACACGAACCTTGCCATACTCCACCTCAGCTAGCACGCCCTTCCTATTACTCCACCTCAGCTAGCACGAACCCACACATTACTCCACCTCAGCTAGCACGCCCTTCCCTATTACTCCACCCCAGCTAGCACGAACCTTACCTATTACTCCACCTCAGCTAGACAACCTTAATACTCCACCTCAGCTAGCACGACTTACCTATTACTCCCACTCCAGCTAGCCCTTCCTGTTACTCCACCTCAGCTAGCACAGAACCTTCCTATTACTCCACCTCAGCTAGCACAGACCTTACCTATTACTCCCACCTCAGCTAGCACGGACCTTACCTATTACTCCACCTCAGCTAGCACGCCCCTTCCTATTACTCCACCTCAGCTAGCACGAACCTTCCTGTCTCCACCTCAGCTAGCTATTACTCCACCTCAGCTAGCACGATACCTATTACTCACCTCAGCTAGCTTGCGCACCTTACCTATTACTCCACCTCAGCTAGCACGAACCTTACCTATTCTCCACCTCAGCTAGCTTTGAACCTTACTATTACTCCACCTCAGCTAGCACGGACCTTCCTGTTCTCCACCTCAGCTAGCACAGACCTTACCTATTACTCCACCTCAGCTAGCACGAACCTTACCTATTACTCCCACCTCAGCTAGCACAGACCTTACCTGTTACTCCACCTCAGCTAGCACGAACCTTACCTATTACTCCACCTCAGCTAGCACAGACCTTACCTGTTACTCCACCTCAGCTAGCACGACCTTACCTGTACTCCCACCTCAGCTAGCACGAACCTTCCTATTACTCCACCTCAGCTAGCTTTGAACCTTACCTATTACTCCACTTTCAGCTAGCACGAACCTTTACTCCTTTCCACCTCGTTGCCTCGTAGCAGATTGTGCTCACCTCAGCTAGCTGAACCTTACCTGTATTACTCCACCTCAGCTAGCACGACCTTACCTATTACTCCACCTCAGCTAGCACGACACCTGTGCTCCCCCTCAGCTAGCACGAACCTTACCTATTACTCCACCTAGCTGACCACCTATTCTCTACCCAGCTAGCACGAACCTTACTGCCACACTCAGCTAGCACGAACCTTACCTATTACTCCACCTCAGCTAGCACGAACCTTACCTATTACTCCACACTCAGCTAGCACGACCTTTTTCATTTCCACCTCAGCTAGCACGAACTTCCTATTACTCCCCCTCAGCTAGCACGAACCTTACCTATTACTCCCACCTCAGCTAGCACGAACCTTACCTATTACTCCACCTCAGCTAGCACGCACCTTCCTATTCTCCACACCTCAGCTAGCACAGACACCTATTACTCCACCTCAGCTAGCACGGACCTTACCTATTACTCCACCTCAGCTAGCACAGACACCTATTACTCCACCTCAGCTAGCACGAACCTTCCTATTACTCCACCTCAGCTAGCACGAACCTTACCTATTACTCCACCTCAGCTAGCACGAACCTTCTATTACTCCCACCTCAGCTAGCACGCACCATTCCTATTCTCCACCTCAGCTAGCACGACTTCTATTACTCCACCTCCGCTAGCACACGCCCTTCCTATTACTCCACCTCAGCTAGCACGCCCTTCCTATTCTCCACCTCAGCTGAGCCTCACCTATTACTCCACCTCAGCTAGCACAGACACTTACCTATTACTCCACCTCAGCTAGCACGGAACCTCACCTGTGCTCCACCTCAGCCAGAGCCCTATTACTCCACCTCAGCTAGCACGCCCCTTCCCTATTACTCCACCTCAGCTAGCACAGACCTTACCTATTACTCCACCTCAGCTGGCACGACCTTACCTATTACTCCACCTCAGCTAGCACGAACCTCACCTATTACTCCCTCAGCTAGCACGAACCTTACCTATTACTCCCACCTCAGCTAGCACGCCTTCCTATTACTCCACCTCAGCTAGCCCTTCCTATTACTCCACCTCAGCTAGCACAGACCTCACCTATTACTCCACCTCAGCTAGCACGAACCTTACCTATTACTCCACCTCAGCTAGCACACGCCTTCCTATTACTCCACCTCAGCTAGCACGAACCTCACCTATTACTCCACCTCAGCTAGCACGAACCTCTGTGCTCCACCTCAGCTAGCACGAACCTCACCTATTACTCCACCTCAGCTAGCACGAACCTTACCTATTCTCCACCTCAGCTAGCACGCCCCTTCCTGTTACTCCACCTCAGCTAGCACAGACCTTTACCTATTACTCCACCTCAGCTAGCACGCCCTTCCTGTACTCCACCTCAGCTAGCACGGACCTCACCTATTACTCCACCTCAGCTAGACGCCTTCTATTACTCCACCTCAGCTAGCACGCCCCTTCCCTATTACTCCACCTCAGCTAGCACGACACTCCCTATTCTCCACCTCAGCTAGCACGACGCCTACCTATTACTCCACCTCAGCTAGCACGAAGACACCTGTTTCCCACCTCAGCTAGACGGACCTCACCTATTACTCCCACCTCAGCTAGCACGAACCTTCCTATTACTCCACCTCAGAGCACGCGTCACTAATTCACCTATATACCATTATAGGTCACCGTATATCGTTTCCAGACACGACTAAGACGACCCAACTTAGTATGATGGGTCACAGTATATCGTTCCAGACACGACTAAGACGACCCAACTTAGTATGATAGGTCACCGTATATCGTTTCAGACACGACTAAGACGACCCAACTTAGTATGATGGGTCACAGTATCGTTTCCAGACACGACTAAGACGACCAACTTAGTATGATGGTCACAGTATATCGTTTGCGACTAAGACGACCAACTTAGTATGATGGGTCACGGTATATCGTTTCCAGACACGACTAAGACGACACTTAGTATGATAGGTTTACCGTATATCGTTTCAGACACGACTAAGACGACCCAACTTAGTATGATAGGTCACCGTATATCGTTTCCAGACACGACTAAGACGACCCAACTTAGTATGATGGGTCACCGTATATCGTTTCGACACGACTAAGACGACCCAACTTAGTATGATGGGTCACAGTATATCGTTTCCAGACACGACTAAGACTGACCCAACTTGAGTATGATAGGTCACCGTATATCGTTTCCAGACACGACTAAGACGACCAACTTAGTATGATAGGTCACAGTATATCGTTTCCAGACACGACTAAGACGACCTTAACTTAGTATGATGGGTCACCGTATATCGTTTCCAGACACGACTAAGACGACCACTTAGTATTATAGGTCTCATATATCGTTTCAGACACGACTAAGACGATTAACTTAGTATGATGGGTCACAGTATATCGTTTCCAGACACGACTAAGACGACCCAACTTAGTATGATAGGTCACAGTATATCGTTTCCAGACACGACTAAGACGACCCAACTTGGTATGATAGGTCACAGTATATCGTTTCCAGACACGACGAACGACCCAACACGGTTTTAATTTTCCTGTTGGATGAAGATTTTCCAGGTCAAGTTGGGTTGGCTGGGCTGGCTTAAAGGGATTTAGAGAATAGATAAGGGACTTTAGGGGTGGGTAAGGGATTTTAGGGGTTGGGCAAGGGGTTTTAGGGGTGGGCAGGGGTTTTAGGGGTTGGGCAAGAGGGGTTTTAGGGGGTGGGCAAGGGGTTTTAGGGGTGGGCAAGGGGTTTTAGGGGGGTGGGCAAGGGGTTTAGAGGGGGTGGGCAAGGGGTTTTAGGGGGTGGGCAAGGGGTTTAGGGGGGTTGGAGCAAGGGGTTTTTAGGAGGTGGTAGGGACTTTAGGGTGTTGGTAGGGGTTTTATTGGTGGGTAAGGGTTTAGGGGTGGGGTAAGGGACTTTACAGGGTGGGTAGGGACTTTAGGAGGTGGGTAAGGGACTTTAGGGGGGTGGGTAAGGGCTTTTAGGGGTGGGTAAGGGACTTTAGGGGGTGGGTAAGGGGTTTTAGGGGTGGGTAAGGGACTTTAGAGGGGTGGAGTAGGGACTTTAGGGGTGGGTAAGGACTTTGGGGGGTGGGTAAGGGACTTTAGGGGGTGGGTAGGGACTTTAGGGGTTGGGTAAGGGACTTTAGGGGGTGGGTAGGGACTTTGGGGGGTGGGTAGGGCTTTTAGGGGGTGGGTAAGGGACTTTAGGGGGGTGGGTAGCTTTGGGGGTGGGTAGGGACTTTAGGGGGTGGGTAGGGGACTTTGGGGGGTGGGTAGGGACTTTAGGGGGTGGGTGGGGACTTTAGGGGGGGTGGGTAAGGGATTTGGGGGGTGGGTAAGGGGACTTTGGGGGTGGGTAGGGGACTTTAGGGGGGTGGGTAAGGGACTTGGGGGTGGGTGGGGACTTTGAGGGGTGGGTAAGGGACTTTAGGGGGTGGGTAGGGACTTTGGGGGTGGGTAAGGGACTTTAGGGAGTTTTGTAAGGGATTTTAGGGGTGTATGCGAGGTTTTAGGAGATAAATTAGAGGTTTGGGAATGACGTCACAAACCCTTGAAGTGACATCACCTAGACAGTAGTTTGGGTTGGTGAGAGTGGGAAGGAGGGAGGTGGGGAAGGAGGGAGGTGGGGAAGGAGGGAGGTGG
>NW_024753131.1:62500-64459 GCF_018991925.1 Homarus americanus
GGACCCCAGGAGGCTACGACATGGCGCGTGTGGGACTTTAGGAGGCTACACATGGTGCTGGGACTCCTAGGAAGCCAGAGACATGATGCTGGGACTCAGGGAGGCTGACATGGTGCTGGGATTCCGTGAAGCTGGTGGCATGGTGCTGGGACTTTAGGAGGTTATGACATGGTGCTGGGACTCAGGAGGCTAGTGGCATGGTGCTGGGACTCCTAGGAGGCTAAGTGGCATGGTGCTGGGACTCCCAAGAAGCTAGCAGTGGGCTGGGACCCTAGGGAGGCTATGGCATGGTGCTGGACTCCTAGGATGGGTGGAGTGGGATTTAGGATAACAAGAGTTCGGTAGATGCTAAGATTCCTAGAAAGCCGAACCACGATAACAAGCACCACATACACTGACGGTAATGAGGTGTAAAAGACATTAATTTATGTCTGTCTGTCTCTACTCCCTCTGCCTTTCTCTCGCATCAGCTTTTATCCGGCTATTGATTTCCCACAAAGATACACCGTCAACGAACTGATTTAATTACTCCTCAAAATCCAATAATGATCAATAATAATAAAGAGAAATTACTTGCTCAATTAGAATAAAACTTCCCTAAAAAAAGTTCTCTAAAAATAAAATATCTTTAAATTAAATAAAAACTTCCTTAAAATAAAATAAGCTTCCCTATAGTAACAAAACTACCATAAAAAAAATCCCAAAAATTAAACATCATCTCAAATAAAAATCCTTCAATAAAACCTCCTGGAAAAAAACTTCAAACAACAAATTCCCAAAAAATAAACAAACTTACCCTAAAATAAATAAATTTCAAGAGGACTCAACATACCACACGTTGATGACAATTTGACCTCCCTCCTAGTATAGACGGTGTACTAATCTAACAACGTATCCAAATCTATGTCTAAATCCATTACCACAATTGAAATGAGAAGTGACACATGTCTAGGCATTATCATTAACGACATGATGGCCGATAAACATACCCTATTTGCTTTATCTCCCCAACATGTAAAATTTCAGGTACTTTACAGCTGGGTGACTGGAGAGCCCCCCCTCCTCACCACCAGAATCCAATACGTCGACAGACAGTTAATGAGCCCTTAAACTGGGTTCCATGACTGTTGTTTTTCTTAAAATATATGGCACCAAATACAACATAAAAGATATTATTATTCGTACTAAATATCCTAAGTAGAGAATCTCACTGCTATTAGTCGCACTCAAGATTTCAAACAAGACATATCACCAAAGGGAAGTAAAATTTCGTTATTAAAAAAACAATAAGGCAGAACACAAAGTCCCTAACCAAATATAAGAAGAAAAATTCTCCTCAAAAAACCAACAAGATACTTTCACTAATTACTGCCTGAAATACAATGACTGCAGTCTCAAAAGCACGTAAAGATCTTCTCCACCTCCCTCCCCAGGCTCTTCCGCAGTGAGTCAGTCAGTCCTGTGTCAGGACCTCAAGGGTGAGTCAGTCATCTTGTGTGTCAGACCTCATAGTCAGTCAGAAATTGTCAGGCCTCAGAGTCAGTCAGCCCTTGTGTCACGCCTCAGAGTCAGTAAACCATGTGTCAGGCTTCAGGGCAAGTCAGTCAGCTCCTGTGTCAGACTTCATGGGTGAATCAGTCAGCCTTTGTGTTTGACCTCAAGGGTGAATCAGCCAGTCCTTGTGTCAGGGCCTCAAGGGTGAGTCAGCCAGCCCTCGTGTCAGGCCTCAAAGTCAGTCAACCTTTGGTCAGGCCTCAAAATCAGCCCACAGAAAGTCAATGTTACTTTGCACTGCCACCCGGGAAGACGCTCCCTGACATATGGCCCGAGACACCCTACCTGGCTGAGGTTAATCAATCTTTCCTGGAACAGGTGTCTTTAGATCCCTAAGACCTCCTCTCCCCCCTCCCTCCCTAATTGATGTTGTTCCAGCAATACGTAACTGTTCTAGTGCTACGA
>NW_024753132.1:0-8676 GCF_018991925.1 Homarus americanus
GGATTATTGCGAATAGTCGTATGGTGTTAAGATGTGTTCTTAAGCCACGAAGGTAAACAAAAGGTATTCAATATCTGCCTTGGTTGACGATGATCTGTAGACGTTAGCAAGTCCTCCTCCTCCTGCTCTCGAGTAAGGTAAGGAAGGCCTCACCTGACCAAATTGTTAATTAAGATAGATTACCTGAAGATTAACCCTCCCAGCTTATTTCAACTAATGATTAACCTAACGCTACTTGGGAAGTTAAGTTAGGTTAGGTTAGGTTAGGGTAGGGTAGGGTAGGGTAGGGTAGGGTAGGGTAGGGTAGGGTAGGGTAGGGTAGGGTAGGTCAGGTCAGGTCAGGTCAGGCAGTGCCAGTGTAGTTAATCTTGAGGTTAAATAAACTAGAGGCTAATTTTCACATGAGCCAGTAAGACACTTTGACGGAGGCGGTTACGTACAACAGGAAAGCTCTGATAACATATAATGTACAGTATATACCGTTTAAGTTGCGTCAGCAGCTCTATACACCACTTATTGACTTACTCATTCACTGCCGTAGAAATATTTACTTCTCTAACAGTTTTCTATATGGTTCCCAGTCATTATAATACGACCTTGTAAAATCAAATGATCTAAATTAAACTAAACTTATCCAAATTAAACTTATTAGTTAACAAATCCTTCTAAAACACGATATATGCAAATCAAAAGTTCTAAATTCAACAACTTATCGTAATATAACTATTATAACTAAACCATTTTAATTAAACCTAACCTAAACACCTCAAGTGCCACAAACAGAAGGAAAAAAAACATACCCCCAATATTATGGAGTGTAGGGCCTGTAACCCACTAACTCCAGGTATTACATCTATATCAATCTACTGCGTTAGAAAAAACTCTAACAAGTATTTATGATCGTTACCCACTGCTGGAGAATTTATTTGTACTTCTATAATTACCTGGAGAAACAATGCACCAATTTACATTTATTTATTTTATTTTTCATTTATTTTATTTTTTATTCTTGGTCCATACTGTAAACATCGCCCGCTTGTGAGTCCCGTCAGCCATTTTGTTCTAACTTTCGGGGATTCTAAAATAAGCTATAAATAAATAAATAAATAAATAAATAAAACAAGCAACTTTTGTTTTTCTAACCCATGAGCTGTGAGTCTTCATTATATACTTCAACATTACTGTAAACTAAGGCTAGAGAGGGTGTGTACAGTACTAGTGGAGTCAAGACGAGAAGGTATTTCAAATCCATAAAGGGTTTTACAAGTGGAGAGTCTTGCAAGTGGAGGGTCTTACAGGTGGAGAGTCTTACAAGTGGAGGGTCTTACAGGTGGAGGATTTTAATAAGGATAAATACAGCAAGTCTTACAGTTGAATCAGCCAAGTCGAGGAAAACTCTTAAGAGTCACGTAACTTCTACCTGGTGTTACCTGTAATCAAGCTAAGGTATATGTAAGAAGAATATTATCTCGTTACTATCCATTCCTCTTCCACTATCCTGCGAGGTGGTGTATTAATAGGCACAGATACTCATGATAAAGAAGGAATAAAAAGAAAGACGCAAGATACCTATAAAATGCGACAGAATATACTTACCGTGCGTAATCCTAACTTCCCCAGCCCAGCCCAGCCTATCTACCAGCTTCTACACAATTTTAAAGTCATTCTTGGTATCAGAGTGACGCATAAACACCCTGTATCGCCTAAGACACATTTGACATGGATGGTTCGTTGGCGGTTTTATTTCTTCGGTATAAACCAGTGAAGCAATTAGTTCGTGGGAACAGCGAGTCAAACTACTTCACATCAGCTTCGTTTACGACCTCCAGCTGATATTTACTTCTGTTGTCTATATCAATCATATTTTATAATGAAAACAAAAATATGGTTAGTTACTTATAAATGAAAATAAATCATACTTAGATACTTAGGAGTGGGGAAAAAAGATACTTAAGATACTTAAAAATGAAAACACTCTTTGATACTTAAATTAGGACAAAATAGCGGACATAAAGATTTAACTATGATGATTGGATATTCGACATGTGCGGCTATCAGCCTGGAAGCTGTTAGCGTGAAGTTCTCGAAACTCAACAAGACAATGTGTGAAAGTCACGTAAAATTCAGGTTATTTTTAACACCATCCGTCATTTTAAACCTTGGCACCTGTAGATTAAGAAAATATATGGTGATATTTTTTCTGATGGGATAAAGGTCGTATTTGTCCAGAGAAGTAAGAGAGGAAAAAAATCACTTGAGAGGCATGACGCACAGAGTGTCTAAGGTGATAAAAGATCATATACTACCATTTGGGTTTCAAATTAAGTTCATTACATAAAATATCAAACTCATAAAGATTACAAAAGAACAGAACATCATGAGCTCTCTACAGCTATTGTCAGCCGTCAATATGCTGATGTACAGAAGCTACACAATGTTATTGGTGACTGTAATCCCAGGAAAATGATGCTCTTTTAAACTTGGTAACTGGAGCTGTAATGCCAGAAAATGCCAAATATGACAATCTATGTGCATATGAAGTTGGAAGACAAAAATATGAAAATTTTGTCAGAAAGCGTGTGTTGGTCATTGAGCATCTGGGAAAAAGATGTCCAGGTTAATCTTCTGTAGTGGAAATGTAAATAAAGACTTCAACCATCAAATTGCTATCTGGGGATTATAGAACCGTAGGACATACAGTACATCACAGAAAGGGCAGCACTGTACATAATGAAGTCACCAGACACTGATATTGTTTGGCATATTAAGCAGCCTCGCTTGGAGAAAATACAAGGTATAAGAAAACGAGACTGGTGACGGCACATTGGGCGAGAGCCTTACAGGTTTCCATGCCTTCACAGGATCTGACTGCATTGGAAAATTTGTTGGCAAAGGAAAGAAAGCATGTTGGAACACTTTGATGAAATCTAACACAAAAGTCCTAGATGCATTCAAGATGCTGATTAGACCAAATGCCCTCCAGCAGACATGTTTATTGGTCTAAAGGAATTTGTATTTAAGCTCTACTGTCCACGAATGACTTTCACTAAACTGTCATAACTTAGATGGCATCTCTTCAAGAAAACGCAGGCAGAAGCTGGAGAACTACCAGCGACTGCAGCAACTCTAAAGTATCATATATTGAGAGGAAGGTATCAAGCTCTTCTGTGGTCTTGTGATGCAGACAGTGAAATGCTTTCACAATTAGAGCATGGCTGGAAGATTGATAATGACTGTTCATACTAGCAATATCAGACCAACCACCAGCTCCAGAAGCAATCACAGAACTTGTTAAATGTGGATGTAGCGTCAGGAAATGTGGATCATTGTCATGTTCATACAGAAAGAATCAGAAAGAATAGCATGACATGCACCGAGATGTGTAACTGTCAAGCAGATGATGAGAAATGCCTAAACAAGGTGAAGGAATCTGTTGTACACAGAAGACTCTGATGACGAGGACTGAAGCAATGTCGTAAATAATAACTTGTGACTTGTTTACACATGATGTATAACACTACAAACTTTTAATAAATATAAAACGGTGGTTCTAAGCTTTTCAGATAATGGTAATATGTATATATTTAATTTCCAGTATTTGTCTTTAGCAAATAATTTTACTTACTGCAATCTCTTCTTTGCCAGAGACAGGATGGCATATATGAGCAGCCATGTTTGTAACACACTTATGATATTATAACAGCATTCATGATATATTATGTTAAATTGTAATCATATAATACTACATGTTCATAGGTTATTAGTCATGTTTTAAGTTAATTAGGACTTAATGGTAATACATCTGTGGTTCATTACGCCGCTCTTTAATAAAACTTCTTTAAGGCATAAAACTTATAATAAACCGTTCAGAAAAAATGACACCACAGTTCCTTAACATAGTTTATAAGGATTATTATAATGTATGGTGTCAAAAATTAACATGAAATTTTTACGGGATTACTTAAGCTCCTACACTAAAACCTGCCGACCTAACCTAACCTTTTTTACCCACCTCTACATACTTACCTAACCTGACATAATCTAACCTAACCTGACGTAATCTGACCTAACCTGACATAATCTAACCTAACCTGACATAATCTAACCTAAACTGACATAATCTAACCTAACCTGACGCAATCAACACAACTGGCGTAATCTGGCCTAACTTCTGACATAATCTAACCTATTACAGCGTGATCACGGCTAACACGACGCATCTAACTAACCTGGCGACAATCACAACTGGCACAACAATCACAACCTAACTTCTGGCGCGTCTAACCTAACCTGACATAATCTAGCCTAACCTGGCGTAATCTGACACAACCTGACATAATCTAGCCTAACCTGACATAATCTAACCTAACCTCCCCGTCTGACATAAGCTAACCTAATCAAACCTAACTTTCCCACCTACCTAACATAACCTATCTACTTATTACCTACCTAACCTAACTTAACCCAACCTGACATAATCTAACCTAACCTATTGAAACTTAACTTAACCACCTACCTCATCTAACACCACTTTGTAATCTCTCTGTGCTACAGCTGACAGGATGAGTATGGGGGGCACAATAAACTAGCCTCTAAGTGGCAAAATTAACAAAACTAACCTAACCTAACCCAATCTGACTTAACCTAACCTGATCTGATCTATCCAACTTAAAAAACTTAGAATATATAATAAAGCCGTTAGGTTAATTTAGGCTAAATATGGTTGATTCATATTTTGTTTTGACAGAAATTCCCGGCAAAATAACGTATCTATATTGAGAACCACCGCCATATTGGTTCCACGTTAACAAGACACGGATACACTACAGAATAACCCGCGTTCGTTTAACCTCAATTACTACAGTTTACTTTATAATCTTATTTCACAATCTTCACTACATCTCGCTTCACAATCTTCACTGCATCTCACTTCACAATCTTCAGCCAGGTGAGGTTTATGGATCGGGCTTTTTGTGCGAGAGATAGGAAACGTAGGACTAGGGTATGTTTTCCTGGGGCTGGGATAGGGCATGTAGCCGAGAGGTTAGACAGAGGTTTGTCAGGGGAGGGTACCAATCCAGTAGTGTGTCTTTAGTGTGAGAGCTTGACTATAGTAGGTTAGGGTGAAACTTTTCAGAAGGTATAGGAACGCTGGGAAGATTAGAGATGAGAGGTCGATAGTGTAGCAGTGTCTTGCCTAGAAGAGGTTGGTCGTGATGACATCGAGACGAATTGCTGTGGTACCGACTGGAAAACGTGTGCAAACAATGGTGGGCATTCATTGATGGCAGACTAGCGATTTATAACGCGACTACATAATACTATGCGGCAGATTACACTTGTCTCGTGAGGGGTGAAGGCAGCCGGAAAATGGGAGTAAAAAAACAAGCAGGTCCTGGGAAGTAGTGAAACAGAAGTAGATAATGCTGAAAATATAGTTAGTCATAATAACAAACATAAAAGTAATAAATGTAAAACAGATAGAAACGGAAGAAATATATTGAGTGTTTATTATACTAATATTGAAGCCTGTGTAACAAATGGACCAGCTCCAGGGCCATTGTTAGTAAAGAAGACATAGATATAATTGCAATGAAACATGGATAATTCAAACAACAACATTTGTAGAATTTCTATTCAGGATGCCTATTTAAATTTGACAGAGTAGAAAGGAAGGAGGTGGCGGTGTAGCAGTGTATATCAGGGTGTCATTAAAAAGGTGCAATAAATCAAACATTAAAACAAATAGCGACAATGAAAGTATTTGGGTAGAGATTGGTGAGGGCAATGAGTCCGTAGTCATTGGTGTTATATATAGACCACCCAATTTGAGTAGGAACGATGGTAAATTGCTATGGGAGGAAATAAAGAAGGCATCTGATAGAAACAATGTACAGTTTGTATTCTAGGCGATTTCAACTTTTCAGGCTTAGATTGGAAAAATCAACTTGGCGATAATGAATCTGAAGATTTTCTAGAAGTAGTACAAGATAGTTTTTTATATCAATTCATAAACTCGCCCACTAGAGGAAATAATATCCTCGATTTAGTTCTCAGTAATAATGAAAATCTAGTAAAAGATGTTGGGATTGGAGACGAACTAGGAAACAGTGATCATAAAGCCATATATTTTAACATAATATGGAATGGCAGGAAGAAGGAAAATTCGGCCTTGATCCCAGATTTTAGGAAGGCTAATCTGGTAGCACAGGAAGACTAAGAGGACCCTGAGTCAAAGATTAATCCCCACACCTCCGGAAGCAGCCAACTTAGGGCGGGATAGCCCGAATTTAATTTAGCAGCTACTTATGAACAATTTATTCGTTGATAATAATGCCAAAATAAACCCCACATCTAAAAGAAAATTCGAATCGAGACCAACAAAATGGATGAATAATGAGCTCTTAGATCTTCTAGGGAAAAGAAAGAACCTAGAAAAGAGTTAGAAAAGTGAAAAATCACTTGAGTTCTATCAGGAGCCTATAAGACAGGTATAAGAAAAATTGAGAAAGCAAGAAACAAATCAAAAGACAAGCAGATGAAATATACCCCCAAGCTTTTTATCAACTGTATAAATCAAGGTTAGAGATTAATGGGTCATAAAACTACAACAGAATGACTGATGATGAGTTAGAAATGTGTAGTACGTTAAATAGTCATTTTCGCTCCATATTCACAAATGAAAACCTAGCACAGTTTCCAGAAGTTCATAAGGTATATAACGACGGTATAGAAAATATGTTGATGAATATCAATATTACTAGTAATGATGTGCTTAAAGTAATTAACAAACTGAAGCCTCATAAATCGCCTGGTCCAGACGAGGTATATGCTAGAATATTAAAAGAATGTAGAGATGAGTTGAGTAATCCATTAGCAGTTTTATTTAATAAGTCATTAGAATCGGGCCTAGTGCCAGAAGCTTGGAAACTTGCAAATGTAGTTCCGATTTTCAAAAAGGGTGATAAATCAATAGCATCAAATTACCGTCCCATTGGTCTCACGTCAATCATATGCGATGAAGTTATAAGTCAGTGTTGCTACAAAAATCTGAAAGCACTGTAGGCTATTCAACTTCATTCATTCTTCTCCTTGCGGGTTCACCAGGACGTTCTTGTCTCACAAATTTGTAGCTTTTCTCAAGTATTTGAGCGGTAGATGATAGATCTTATGATATAATTTATTTAGATTTCAGTAAAGCATTCATTAGAGTCCTCATGAGATTGATAAAGAGGTAGAAGCGCCAGATAAGTGGATCGAGTATTAAAATGGATTAGGTCGCGTTTAACTGGTAGAGTAAAAGTCCTTTATAAATGGATTAAAATCAGACTTAGAGGTGCGGTCAGCGGAGTTAAGGATCTGTATTAAGCCCTCTGCTGTTTATTATATTCATTAATGATCTTGATTTAGGCGCAAACTATTAGAAGTTAGTATTAAATTTGCAGATGATACCAAAATGGGGAGAGTGAAAAATTCAGACAGTGACTTTGAACACCTTCAAAGAGATCTAGATACCTTACATGAGTGGTCAGTAGACTGGCAAATGAATTTTAATAGTGATAAATGCAAGGTACTACAGATAGGGAAGACGAATACAAACGTTAAGTATAAACTAGGTAACACGGAAATAGAAAACTCAGTTTGTGAAAAAAATCAAGGTGTATTTGTTAGCAACGACTTGAAACCTAGAAAACAATGTATTAGCGTTAGCAACAAGGCAAACAGGATTCTTGGGTTCATATCTAGGTCTGTGAGTAACAGAACTGCTGACGTTATCTTGAAACTTTACCTAGCATTAGTGAGGCCACACATGGATTATGCGGTTCAGTTCTGGTGTCCTTATTATAGAATGGACATAGATTCTTTGGAGAGAGAGAGTACAAAAGAAGAATGACAAAAATGATCCATAATATTAGAAACCTTCCATATGAAGAAAGACTGAAAAGCGGGCTTCCCATTCATTGAAAGTTAGGGAGATATATGATGAGGTGGCCTGGGTGGGTGAGTGGGATTAACCAAGGGAGTGGAAATGGAAGATGTTCTGAGCTCAGTAATAACGAAATAACTGAACAAATGACTTTAAATTAGATAAATTCCGATTCAGAAAGGATATAGGCAAGCACTGGTTTGGTAATAGAGTTGTGGATATGTGGAATAGGCTACCGAGTGCTATAGTAGGATCGGGGACGCTAGGGAGCTTTAAGACGAAGTTGGATAGGCACATGGAAGTGCTGGGATGGGTGTGAAAGGGATCTGCCCTGTATGGGCCAGTCGGCCTCCTGCAGTATCACACTTTCTTATGTTCTTATGTTCTTATGTTCACCTCACAATCTTTACTACATCTCACCTCACAATCTTCACTACAGTTCACTTCACAATCTTCACTACATCTCACTTCACAATCTTCACTACATCTCACTTCACAATCTTCACTACATCTCACTTCACAATCTTCACTACATCTCACTACACAATCTTCACTACATCTCACTTCACAACCTTCACCACATCTCACTTCACAATCTTCACTACATCTCACTTCACATCTTCACTACATCTCACTTCACAATCTTCACCATATCTCACTTCACAATCTTCACCACATCTCACTTCACAATCTTCACCAAATCTCACTTTACAATCTTCACCACATCTCACTTCACAATCTTTACCACA
>NW_024753133.1:0-60000 GCF_018991925.1 Homarus americanus
GTACAGCACTGTACTGAGATTAGCTAAGTTAAGAAGGCCACAGCATACCCTACCATAAAATGAACTTTAAGGACTTGTCTCAGTAATTCATAAAGCAATATCTCCATTAGCTGAAACCCTCCAATACAGAACTGTACCGAATTAAAAATGACTCCAGAATTTTCCGCAACAAATTCTCTCAATTCAGGTCTGTGAACAAGTTTCGAGTTGAAAATCAAGCAAATTTACAGAAAATTCTGAAAACTTCTAGAAACTGGGTCTGAAGGGGTCAAAATTCAGAGGATGAAATAATCGAGCTCTGACAAATTCTGGAAACTTCCCTAACTTTTTCTGGGTCTGGGAGTTAAATTCCAGAGAAATACAGTACGTTTCAGAAAATTCGAAAAGTTTCCCAATACCGAAAAAAATCTGAAATATTTCGGTCGAAGAATCATTCCCGAAATCTCTCATCCTCAGGAAGAGCTCTGAACTAATTATTCCACTAATGGGATATCACTACTGAACTGTACTAAGGAATAAGACAAATATATATTTCAAATGTTAGTGAATTGGACGATGCTCTTATCCTAGTGTTGTATTTCCCTTATAACACACATGATAAACAACTCCACCGTCCCCAGTGAATGGAAAAAAACCATGTGAGTCCTATCTTCAGAAGGGATATCGGCACTCCACTAACAACTATAGACCAGTAAGCCTACCAGCATAAATAAAGTACTTGAAATTATTATCAGAGATGCCAATGGAACATCTAATGAAAACAATCTTGTAAAGGATTGCCAACGCTTTTATGCCAGGAAACCCTGCTTAACACAATTGCTCAAGGTATTGGATATGGATATATTATGAAATGGGGTGGTAATATCTACAATATTTACACTAGATTTTGCCAAGGCTTTACGACAGAAAAACCCCATGAAGGCTGAAAAATCAAACTCAAGGGTATAATTCGGAGAAAATGTCCTTGCATGGATAGAAGACTTTCTACATGACACATAAACAGTGTGTGGTGATTAATAGCACAAAATTATCATACATCACCTGTCACAAGTGGGGTACCACAGGGCAGTGTATTAGGCCGCTGTTGTTTGTTTGTTTCATAAAACTGACATGCCCACATTGTACACTCCTCCTACAAATGTTTGCTATGACGCAAAATTTATTTCATGAAATTAAGAACCAAACTGACTGAAGAGCTGCAGGACCCCAGGGGTTCCAGGAATGGTCAAAGAATGTCTGCTGAGACAATCTGCATAAGTGTAAGAGATACCTAGAATGCCTCCTTAAGGAGGCGATCATATGTTCCAACAGGATGAAAAACTGCACTAGTCGAGACTGAATGTGAGAACAACCAGGTGTAATATGTTGACAATGAGCTGAAGTTTTGGGCCATTGTGAGGAAGAAAAAACCAGGGAAAATAAATTATTGGGTCTTATAAGAAGGTCGTTCAGATATCTGATGGTCCATCACCATTAGCGATCTTCAAGAGTGAAGCGCTTCCTCATCTGGAGTAGTGTCACATCAGTCTGGTCCCTGAGATATGCTATGGACTGTCAGTTGGTTGAAAATGTTCAAAAGAGACCACCAGACTGGTGCCTGCATTTACACAGGCACCTCAGCTACCCTGAAGATTGAGCGCCAGAACTTGCCCAGCTTGTATTACAAACGAGCAAGAGTAACCTAGCTGAGGTGTATAAGCATCTCGGGGAGGCAATAATCAGTCAGTGTCCTTTGAGCTGGCGGACGCTGCTCCCCAGAGGTCACAGCTCAAGATTGAAGAAGCGCAAGTCCAGAAACTGTGAGGGCAAACTTTTAGGAGTAGGGGTTGTAAACTCTGGAACAATCTACCAGAGAGGTGGCGGCACCGAGTGTGAGCTCTTCAAGACAAGACTTGATCAACACTGGCGTGGTTCAGGTATATTCAGGAGCCGTGCATGCCCAGTAGTGAAGAGGATAAATGAAAGGAAAGTAATCAGAGACGACCGAACGCCGCCTGGAGCGGCTAACGGTTTATCAGTGGCTAAGAGGATAAAAGTAAAAAAAAAAAAGGTTAAAAGTGTTACCGAGGGGGTAAGCTTTAGGGAGGCTGAAACTTGCAGTACATAAGAATTCTACATACAATATCTTCTCCCGACTTACGACAGGGTTAGGGGACCCAAATCCAGGTCCTAAGTCAAAATGGTCAAGTCGAATATGTTTTAAATATTACATAGAAAATCTAAAATGGGTGTCTATTTTTTCTCAGCACCAAAAAAACTCACTTTTTAAGCTAGCCAGCCATTTAAAAGTGAATTACAAACAAAAATTTTGTCTGTAATCGACGTTGGGGACTTGAAAAATACACACAATTCTAATCCAAATATTGGTACAACCGAGGCAGGTCAAGTGCGGTAATATAAGTCGAAAGTAGGTCAGAAGTCGGAGAGGAGCTGTACTAATGACAGATTAAAATTTAATATTTTCTGGGTCTTGAAAGATACCTGTACATACTGTAGAATGATTAACTTATGCCTACAAGCTATGTACATTATTGTTGGAACATAGACAAAATCCAAAGAGAGTTTGTACAGGTTTAATAGTAATCTGAAGTAAATGTGAAAATTAGGATGGATTATAGTAAGAAGTTAGCATAAAGTCATAAGAAATAAGTTGGATTAGGATAGTCACCTTAAAGTATGTTAGGGGTTGCTTCTGAACTGCTTAGATGAGGCTAATTCAAATTAAGCTTTATAAGATCAAGTTAAATTAGTTAAAACTTAGATTAGATAAGTCACATAAAAATGCAGATTAAATCAAGCTGAATTTAGTTAAATTAAAAGTAAATTAGACTATGTTTGGTCTGGATTAAATTGCTAGTGCAGTGGTGTGTTCTCTATTATCACATTCAATCAATCAAACTACCATCCTCATATCATGGTATCTTAGTTTTTAATTTCATTCAATCCTTATAATGCGAGAATGCTAAAGTTATAGAGGCTGCTACTGGTATTGCCCTGGACTGTACAACCAAAGTCATCAAGGTTGGTTGAGGATCATAAGGGAAATAGAAACTTATAGTAAAAAAAATAAAAGCTGGACTTCAGGTTACCAAACTAGAGCACTAAGATTAAAGAAGGTTGCCGATAGGATAGGAGGGAGTAGTAGAGAAAAGCTACGCCAGGTTGCAGCAGGGCCTCAGAAGGTGACACAAAGAAATGTAGGATCTGAGACAGGCCTTGCAGCAGCTAGGACTCTACAGAAGTTTTGAAAAGATTACAACCGGTAGGCCTTCTGATATGGGAGAGGGCAACATCAGATCGCTTGAGCATAGGAACAATATAACTGTGTTTGGAGTTCCTAAGAGTCAGTCGGAGAAAAGCTGAAAGTAGGAAAATACATGACAAGATGAAGGTTCTGAATATCTGTACAGAGGCTCTGAGCCTGTATACTGTACTACCCCAATGAAGTGACGATGCTAGGAAAGAAGAGGAGAATAAGTCCCATCCCTCAATACAGTATAACATGAGAATGGAGGAAAAGTGGGAATTTATCAGACAGGCAGGAACGCAGTATTTTGAGACATAGTCATGCAGATCACACAGTAGTGCAGAGAGAACAGCACAAATAACTCTTGAAGCAAAGAGGGAGGATTCAGAAAACTGGGACGGACTTGGGGAATGTAGTAGAGGCAGGTGTATTAGCACAGAACCATGGGACAGCAAGATACCCCCACCCCTCAACTTCCTATCCAGGGAGGAAGTGTGTACCATGTAAACACGTCATCTGGCCACACCCCCCAAAATATGGTGAGGTAGTCAACAAGGCAGTTAAGAGAATGGCGGAGGCCAGAGCTACTCACTAAGCTCGAGTCATAATGGTGACCTATTTCCGTGTTGTGTATTTGATAGTCATCTGACTTGAGTGACAAACTATCCAGCCTTTACCTTCCTGTTATCTCTTCAACGAGTCTTTTTGATTCCTGAGTGCTCCCTGCTGACAGAGAAGCAGAGGGCAGCGAGGATTGCTAGTATCATGAGGTCAGCCAAGAGCCCACCACCCAACACTCAAGGTATACCCCATCTTCTTCAAATCGGGCAAGTTTGTGTTCCACTGCAGCCTTCCTTTGGACACTGCCTGGTGTGAGAATTGGAAAGTCTTAATTAAATTAATATAATTATAAGACCCGCACCACACACATCTGAGTCAAATTCAAGAGATGATTCTTGTTGCCTGGGTCAGGATGCCATGAAAGCGCCCCCATACATCTCCCCACACTGGTAGCGAGAGTCACCACCAGACGAGCCGGTGACAATGTCTGGAGCCTTCAGCTGCTGCTCTTCTGTTTTATAACACTGGAGGCAATGCTGAGTCTGGCATTTTTTTTTTTTGCTGCATTTCACAACCAGATATGCATATAAAATACCTTATATTATATCCTATTACATCATCATCATATGTCCTAATAGCACAGCATAAGTAATTTTTAATATACTCTAGTAGATCTCAATACTGTACTGTGCCAGTACAGCATACCCAATTACAGTGTAATGACCACGGCCGCATTAACGCCAGTTATCGTGAAAATCAGACTAATTCATATTACGCCCATAGCCCACAAAACATGTGTAGCTATGCTTCTTTATTGAGCCTCTGGAGGCATCCTGCTTTCAAGACGCCTGAGTCCCTGTTTTCCCATTTCTTTCTCGCTTCTCCATCATTATTATCTCAGGCACAGTGTGTGTTAGCGAATACCCAGCAGCTGGCTGTATTGGACGTATGTCAGCATCTCGCAGGATTAAACTGTGCGAAAGTCCGCACTCCTGGGCCCGAACCTCACCGTAAGTGTTGACTACAACCAACCTTAACAGCGTTTCGCTTTTGTTGTTACACCCTGGGGCACTCTTTACACTTATATGGGCACAGTATTATTAGAGCCCATATGATTGGGGATTAACTAGCAGAAATATAGTTATCCCAGGTTAAGTATTGAACTCATGAATGTTGGTGTCCCAGCGTACTGTTTGTAATGATTGGTTATCAGACCACAGCTACATCGGAGAATTACATAACACATATAACATTTAGTATAGCCCACGCGGGCAAACAAACATACCAAGTCGACACATCCTACAGTCCCAAGACCTGGACCCCGCCACTAAGTACTTGAGTAACCCCATTACATAACCGATAATCTGTGTTAAGGTAACTAATACCTGGCCGTTATCTGGGGTATTAATTAGGAAGTACTACTGACCCGCGACATGACCACACCCGACAAACAGCTGTCCAGACCTAACCTAAGGAGATCAAGGACCATGAATCAGCCAGCACCCCCTGTTACCCAACCCAACAACCCGTCAAGACACACCCACCTTCAGTAGGAGGTCATCCACAGCTCTTCCTCCAATATATATAGGACCTGTAGCCCTCTCGAGAGAGAGAGAGAGAGAGTCTTGTAACCAAGGAGGGCCAGCAACGACGTCCCCAGTCCCGCTATCAAAGAAGTCTGTCACTAAGGGTAACGAGGTCTCAGCCGGGTCCATCGACAAAAAGGTCAACTCAACGCGGTAAAAAGTAATTGCTGGCTGTGTAGGCGTATAAGTGCGGTGATCCTCAACCTCCCAACATCGACTCTAGAAGTTATACGAAAATATCATAGTCTATCATACCCCAGTACGAACAATCCCATTAATTTCTACAACTAGTAAAATAAAGCTGTAACACACATTTGTGTTTTATATACTTCACTTGTACTGAGCCTGTGTTAATATACATAGTCACCCCCCCCACACCGAGTCACGCCACCTACTTCACTATACGATTCTACTACTATAAACCTCTACCTACTCTTCATATGAGCTTTTGTCTCATTATATGTTGATTATAGAGTTGAGTCCACTAACCAGGTGTACTACCACTGAATGCTAGTTAAAAGTGCCATATTGTTCATTCCGAACTAACAGGTGCTTGATACTACCTTAATTTTGGATTTTGTCGAAAGTGTGTTATGTAATCATCTGTATTGACAACAAATGAAGCAATATCATGAGTGTATAATGTTGTAATCAAGACTGATCTATTTTACTATTAATTTAAAGTAAAAACCAAAGCGTCCAGTCTGATCTGAGTGTAATTAATTAACATCTTATTCCACTCCATATGCTAATAAATATTAAATTAGTAAAACTATATATCACCATTCTATTCCTTCTACACAATGGTTCTCAGAAAATAACTAGTAACTCACGTCGAAGTTCGCGCAGTTATATACCTAACAGTTCCATGAGATATGTTATATTCTAATAAAAGTCTGCAGGCAGGCTACCGCTAAGTATAATAAGTGTTATAAAACGAATAAATATGGCTTCACTAATCCATGGTTTAGAATATAACTAGATCAAAACAGTATACAGAGGAAAACAGGACTTTTACAAATTGGTGACTTAGAAAATATAAGGCAATATATATTGAAGAATAATAACAGAAGAGAATAAATATAAGAAATATTTAAAATAAAATATAAGTATATAACTATATTGAAGAATAAAAAGAATAAGGATAAGAAGAGAGTAGTAAAGGAAACAACTCCCCTTACAATACCAGTACTTTCTAATACTTGTACTGTATACCCTAAAAACCCTAGTACAGGTAATACTGTACATCATAATACAGTCAATTTGTTTACAAAGAACGTTCATTTGCTCCAAAAATGAAGATCAGATTTGAGTAAATCACATTAAAAAAAAAAAAATAATAATATATATATATATATATATATATATATATATATATATATATATATATATATATATATATATATATATATATATATATATATATATATATATATATATATATATATATATATATATATATATATATATATATATATATTCTCATAAGAAAAAGAGCCACAGCCATTAAACGAATATTTACCCTTTTCTCTAATCTTCAGACCACCAAACTATTTTGTAATCCTCTGTACAATATCCCACACTTCTTCTTATCCTCCTTACAGTGTCCAAATGAAATTGCCAGTGGAGGATCAATCATCATCTGGAATAAATCCGAAAATATGTTGACATATAAGCCAAATTATCAGTAGCAACACCAATATACCTGTAGTGCACTCTAGTGGCTAGGTTTCTGCTGTGAGGGGAAGTTCAACTAATTATCCAGTGGGGAATTCCCGGCAGGTAGTGGCATGAATTTATGAAGAAAGTTAGATTTAAAAACATTTATACAGTGGCTACTGAAAAAAACATTGGAAGCAAGAATGAACTCGTTTGGTTTATGTATTTCAAGTGACCTAAAAACTTCATATAAAGGTTCTAGAGAATCACGAATCTTGTTATATACTATAGTGCATCTCCTCCCCGACTTACAACCTACTCGACTTACGCCCACCCGCACTTATGATCTGCCTCAGTTGTACCAAAATTTGGTCAACTTACGTGTTTTTGAGTCCCAAAGTCAGTACACAGACAAAATTCACTTTAAAATGGCTGGCAAGCTTAAAAGTGAGTGTTTTGTGGTGCTGAGAAGAAAAAGAGACACCCATTTTAGATTTTGTGTATAATTTAAGCATTTCCGACTTACGACCTGGATTTGGGTCCCTAATCCCGTCGTAAGTCGCGGAGGAGCTGTAGTTTCACAATATTCTTCCTACAATATGATAACCTAAAACAAACCTACATGTACTGTAGATAGTGTAGTGAATGTAATGTAGAGAGTGTAGTGGATGTACTGTAGATAGTGTAGTGGATGTACTGTAGATAGTGTAGTGGATGTACTGTAGATAGTGTAGTGGATGTACTGTAGATAGTGTAGTGGATGTACTGTAGATAGTTTAGTGGATGTACTGTAGATAGTGTAGTGGATGTACTGTAGATAGTGTAGTGGATGTACTGTAGATAGTGTAGTGGATGTACTGTAGATAGTGCAGTGGATGTACTGTAGATAGTGCAGTGGATGTACTGTAGATAGTGTAGTGGATAGTGTAGTAGATGTACTGTAGATAGTGTGGTGGATGTACTGTAGTGTAGTGGATGTACTGTAGATAGTGTAGTGGATGTACTGTAGATAGTGCAGTGGATGTACTGTAGATAGTGTAGTGGATGTACTGTAGATAGTGTAGTGGATGTACTGTAGATAGTGCAGTGGATGTACTGTAGATAGTGTAGTGGATGTACTGTAGAGTGTGGTGGATGTACTGTGGATAGTGTAGTAGATGTACTGTAGATAGTGTGGTGGATGTACTGTAGTGTAGTGGATGTACTGTGGATAGTGTAGTAGATGTACTGTAGAGAGTGTAGTGGATGTACTGTAAATAGTGTAGTGGATGTACTGTAGATAGTGTAGTGGATGTACTGTAGATAGTGTAGTGGATGTACTGTGGATAGTGTAGTAGATGTACTGTAGAGAGTGTAGTGGATGTACTGTAGATAGTGTAGTGGATGTACTGTGGATAGTGTAGTAGATGTACTGTAGAGAGTGTAGTGGATGTACTGTAGATAGTGTAGTGGATGTACTGTAGATAGTGTAGTGGATGTACTGTAGATAGTGTAGTGGATGTACTATAGATAGTGTAGTGGATGTAGTGATGGTGATGTATGGATAGTGTAGTGTAAATAATGTAGTGGACGTTGTTAGTTGATGTAGTGATGATGATGTAGTATCAATAGTGTACTTGGTGTAGTGCGTGGTGGAAGGCAGACAAGAGTATGGAGGAGGTGGGTTGTGTGTGTGGTGGAGGTGGGTTGTGTGTGTGGTGGAGGTGGGTTGTGTGTGTGGTGGAGGTGGGTTGTGTGTGTGGTGGAGGTGGGTTGTGTGTGTGGTGGAGGTGGGTTGTGTTGGAATAAGTAGATCTTTATGGACACATCTTAGGCTCTATCATACGTTCACTAAAGATTTTTTTTTGAACGGTTCATCATATATCGTTATTTCTATTAACATTTCTTTGGATCATAATAGAAAGCGAGTAGTGTATAATAGTGGGTTAAGGTATCAGAATACAGTTACCCAATGGTGTAAAATAATTGACAAGGTTGTTATGTGATTGGGTAGTTCCGGGTTCAACTGGCATTTGACGCGGCGCGCTGCTACTGGTAAAACCAAAATTCTTTTTTTTGTTTTATATTTTACATCGCTGTTTCTTAACTTTCACTCTGGATTTAAATTGCAAGGGTTAAGATGAATATATTGGTGAAAATCTACATGAAATAGAACAGAAAAACAAGAATAGGGAGTTCACACGTATTATTGTTGAATGCACCTTCACCAACACAACTCCTCCCACCCAAATTGCCACATTTTACTGTTATCTTTGAAATATTAGTGTACCACCAACATACTGAATCAATAAACACATGACAAAAAAAATGTCAAGTAGCAACAAGTTTTGTTCAGAAAATGGCAGCGTCCTCACCTGCAGGAGACTTGTGTACAGCCTGTCGGTGTTTGGGTCCTGTCAATTGCGATTTGTTGACACATCACCACCGTTTATATACCAATAATGTCAGTTATTTCTAAAGTCTCTATTATCATTCACTTCAATAATCCATCAAAACACAGTAGATAAGCCAGAGGCTTCAGTATTGTAAAGAAAACGACGAAATAGTCCGGCAATGAACGAGTTACTCCACCTGTTCCAACGACTGACGCTTTCTGACCACTGGCCACCACACGGCGAGTATTGTTGAAAAAAATACCACGAACGTGACTTGACGCCCTCTTTATTCTCCTATCTTTGAAAGTATATGTTACTAACTCAACGTAACTTAACCTAACAATCCTAGGGTAACTTTCTGTATATAAATAAGGATACACTGTTGATTCAGTCTCTTAGGAAAATGTACAAGAGCTTCTGTTCGTAGTACATCTTTAACATATCATCTTTGATACAAGACGCTATTTTGTCTTTAGTTTTCGAATTTATGGATTCTCTCGGATTCTATTACGCAAAAATACTACTTATATAATATATTGATAAGTAAAGGCATCAAAACTAACCTTTATACAAGTCTTATGTCAAAGATTTCGTAGAATTTACTGGAAAAGGGACCATACTGGCTCCAAGTTGCTGGTGAATGTTGATAACAAACCCTCACAGAAAACGGAATATGTTGGGGAAAACTATACTGTAGATGTTACAGCAGAAGTAAAGATAATATTTATTTATTTATTTATTTATTTATTTATGTATTTGTTTATTTATTTATTTATTTGTGCTTTTATTTTTATCGTTGTTGAATTAGGGTAAGAATACTCTTTCTATTCAAACTTCCGTCTCTACCTCCCTCACACTCTCTCTCCCTCCTGTTCAACCTTCCCTCTCTCCCACTGCCCTTCACTCTCTCTTCAAACTTCCCTCCCTCTTTCCTTCCCTCTTCAACTACCTTCTCTACCTCTCTCCCTCCCTTATCCTCACTTCAAACTTTCTTCTCTACCTTCCTCCTTCCCTCTCTCTTCAAATGTCCTTCTCTACCTCTTTCTCTGCCAGTGTGTGTGCGTGTTACTTTTACTTACCACTGATCGGCTCGTTAGCCGCTTGGGCAATCGGTCACGTCTCTGTTACTTTTCCTTTTCTTTCATCCTCTTTACCAAACGATCGGCTCGTTAGCCGCTTGGGCGATCGGTCACGTCTCTGTTACGCACTGTTGCAAGTACTGGGCATGCACCGGCTCCTGAATGTACCTGAACCTGGTCCAGTGTTGGTCAAGTCTTGTCTTGAAAGATTTCACACGCGGTGCCGTCACAACACTTTCTGGTAGATTGTTCCAAGAGTTCACAACTCTCACTCCGAAAACGTTTGCCCTCACAGTTTTCTGGACTTGCGGCTTCTTCAGTCTTGAGCTGTGACCCCTTGTGGGGCGAGCGTCCGCCAGCTCCAAGTAAGGACACTCGAATGAGTAGTGCCCCTTGAGATGCTTATACACCTCAATTAGGTTGCCCCTTGCCCGTCTGTAGTATAAGCTAGGCAAGTTCAGGCGCTCCAATCTCTCAGGGTAGCTGAGGTGCCGAAATGCAGGCACCAGTCTGGTGGCCCTCCTTTGAACATTTTCAGCCAACTGACAGTCCCAAGCATATCTCGGGGACCAGAAGGTCATAGAAGTTAACCTTAATTATCCTCTACCCGCCCTGGGCCTTAGCCGCTCAACCAACATTGCTTCACTCACAGATACAATTGAGGCTCTACTGGCCACGACTTTTCTACCGAGCCGGAATTTGACAGAGACTGAATGCAGGTAAGCAAGTCTCACCTCAGACACCAGGTACTGTCGTCACCTTTTCGGAGTATATAAGACCATTAAAGTCCAGTTAGCTACGCAAAATTATGATAACTTTACCATTTTCTGAAGATAATTAAAAATGTTGTTTATGAGGAAAAACAGTTCAGCCATTATTACATGTTTAAAGATACAGACAACTGGATTCTATTTCTACAAACTCCACAATACCAAGAAATGTTTCTATAATACATAAATAAACACAAAGTTTAGAGGTGTGATGCTCATTACCCGTTTCTTCAGTAAATGTATTGATGAGAAAATAATGTTTATCAACGTAATACAACACAAAAACAGTGATAAGAGTTGAATATGTTGGCAAACCAGATTGTGGTTCCTGTATTTTTCAGTCTTGATCCAAATAAAGTCCTTAGACCTAATGGTATATCAAATTTACCATTAAAATACGTATATGTGGATATTTTTCTGTTTCCCTCTGACGTTAATATTCCCCCAATACTCTCTCCCCGTCCTTGTTATTACTTAGTATTCAACCTCTCCAATTGTTAACCCACAGCTCTCACGTCAGTCTTCCCCAAATTCATGAAATATATCATAAACAAACACGAACTAAAACTCTTTGAACACCACCACTTTGTCTGACACTCACTATGGTTTCGGTGTTAGCTCGTCCACCACACACCTGTTGGCTCTATTTTGGCTGTTTAGTATCGTCCTTATCTTGTTTATGAGTTTTAATACTGACTATTTTAGCAAAGTGACATGTGGACACAGAACAGTTATCACGAAGCTTCACCACTAAATAGCAATACGTTTTTTTACTTTGTGTATTAACAACTGGATAGAATACTATTGTTACCCATATTGAATTCACTTGAAAACTGCGAGAAAACGAAGAAGTTCATATTTACAGGATAACTATACTAAAAATAAACAATACATTTATCAATATATTCACACAAATACAAACATTCAGTCTTAGATAAAACGCACATACATACACAAACACACACATGTCTGAATTTACGCACACAAAAATATTGCACATAACATAAGCACTAAAGAAAACACATAACTCTATGGACATTAAAATATTATCAGTGTGTGGACGTCAGCGATGTTTGTGTTGGGACGTGGGACATACCAATGTGTGGATAAGAGATCATCACACAAGAAGGACCACTACCACCATGACTCTGAGGACCACTACTTTGGGTTTAGAAGGACCACTACCACCATGACTCTTGAAGGACCACTACTACCACTATCACACACACCTCTTTTAATTTTATCCTCTTCACCACTGATTGGCTCTTTAGCAGCTTGGGCGATCGGTCACGCCTCTGTTACGCACTGTTTTCTGGACCTGCTGCTTCTTCAATCTTAAGCTGTGGCCCCTCGTGGGGCAAGCGTCCGCCAGCTCCAAGTAAGGACACTCGACTGAGTAGTGCCCCTTGAGATGCTCAATTAGGTCACCCCTTGCCCGTCTGTAGTATAAGCTAGGCAAGTTCAGGCGCTCCAATCTCTCAGGGTAGTTGAGGTGCCGAAGTGCAGGCACCAGTCTGGTGGCCCTCCTTTGAACATTTTAAACTAACTAACAGTCTCTAGCATATCTCGGGGACCAGTCGGGGTGACAGTACTTGTCTGCTTGCTCTGGATTCGTCAATAGGTTATTTCCTTACTACAGTTTTTAAGGTTCTGCTTGACAGTCCTAGATTGCATATAGCCTGTTGGTCTTGATACCCAGTAAGCAAGGCTTCATGTGTTTGTGTCTAGCTTCAAAGATAAGTGAGCAATAATCTGTCTTCAACACGTTTCAGGGTTGTGAGTATGGCAAATAGTTCAATTTGTAGAGTGGATGACCAGTTACTAATTCCAGCCCATTTCTCGATTACATTACCGTTAGGCTGAGACACTGTGCCAGCACTTCCAGCCCTCCCACAGACAGTGTTAAGAGAGCCGTCAGTGTAGATGGTCCCACGGGGACCACCACCACACCCCCACACGAGAAAGGACACCACCACCACTACACGACAGGGACCACCACCAGTACACGACAGGGACCACCTCCACCACACAACAGGGACCACTCCCACCACCACCACACAACAGGGGCCACTACCACCACCACACAACAGGACCACTACCACCACCACCACACAGGGACCACCCACCACCATCACACAACAGGGACCACTACCACCACCACCACCACCACCACCACACAACAGGACCACCACCACCACCACACAACAGGGACCACTACCACCACCACCACCACCACCACCACACAACAGGGACCACTACCACCACCACACAACAGAAATACACCACCACCACCACCACCACACAACAAGGACCACTACCACCACCACACAACAAGGACCACTACCACCACCCACACAACAGAGACCACTACCACCACCACCACACAACAGGGACCACTATCACCACCACTACCACCACCCAACAGGGACCATTACCACCACACACAACAGGACCACTACCACCACCACCACCACCACCACCACACAACAGGGACCACTACCACCACCACCACCACACAAAGGGACCACTACCACCACACAACAGGGACCACTACCACCACCACCACACACAACAGGGACTACTACCACCACCACCACACAACAGACCACTACCACCACCACACAACAGGGACCACTACCACCACCACCACCACCACCCACACAACAGGACCACTACCACCACCACCACACAACAGGGACCATACCACCACCACCACCACACAACAGGGACCACTACCACCACCACCATCACACAACAGGGACTACTACCACCACCACACAACAGGAACCACTACCACCACCACACAACAGGGACCACTACCACCACCACCACCACCACCACCACGGAACCACTACCACCACCACAACAGGGACCACTACCCACCACCACACCACCACCACCACCACCACACAACAGGGACCACTACCACCACCACACACAACAGGGACCACTACCACCACCACCACCACACAACAGGGACCACTACCACCACCACCACACAACAGGGCCACACCACCACCACCACCACCACACAACAAGGACCACTACCACCACCACCATCACACAACAGGGACTACTACCACCACCACCACCACACAACAGGACCACTACCACCACCACACAACAGGGACCACTACCACCACCCACCACCACCACACAACAGGGACCTACCACACCACACCAGAGGACCACTACCACCACCACCATCACACAACAGGACCACTACCACCACCACACAACAGGGACCACTACCACCACCACACAACAGGGACCACTACCACCACCACCACCACACAGCAAGGACCACTACCACCACCACCACACAGCAAGGACCACTACCACCACCACCACCACACAACAGGGACCACTACCACAACCACCACACAGCAGGACCACTACCACCACCACCACACAGCAAGGACCACTACCACCACCACCACACACACAACAGGGACCACTACCACCACCACCACACAGCAAGGACCACTACCACCACACACACACAGCAAGGACCACTACCACCACCACCACACACAACAGGGACACTACCACCACCACCACACAGCAAGGACCACTACCACCACCACCACACAACAGGGACCACTACCACCACCACCACCACACAACAAGGACCACTACCACCACCACCACACAGCAAGGACCACTACCACCACCACCACACACACAGCAAGGACCACTACCACCACCACCACACAACAGGGACCACTACCACCACCACCACACAACAGGGACCACTACCACCACCATCACACAGCAAGGACCATTACCACCACCACCACACAACAGGGACCATACACCACCACCACACACAGCAGGACCACTACCACCACCACCACACAACAGGGACCACCACCATCACACAACAGGGACCACTACCACCACCACCACACAGCAAGGACCACTACCACCACCACACAACAGGGACCACTACCACCACCACCACACAGCAAGGACCACTACCACCACCACCACACAACAGGGACCACTACCACCACCACACAGCAAGGACCACTACCACCACCACCACACAACAGGGACCACTACCACCACCACCACACCAGGGACCATTACCACCACCACCACCACCACACAACAAGGACCACTACCACCACCACCACACAGCAAGGACCATTACCACCACCCACCACAACAACAGGGACCACTACCACCACCACCACACAGCAAGGACCACTACCCACCACCACCACCCCACACAACAGGGACCACCACCACCACCACACAACAGGGACCACACCACCACCACCACCACACAACAGGGCCACTACCACCACAACAGAGACCCACCACCATCACCAGAACAGGGACCACCACCACCACCACCACCACCACACAACTGGGACCACTACCCACCATCACAACAGGGACCACCACCATCAGACAACAGGACCACTACCACCATCACACAACAGGACACACACCATCACACAACAGGGACCACTACCACCACCACCACACACAACAGGGACTACTACCACCACCACCACCACACAACAGGACCACTACACCCACACAACAGGGACCACCACCACCATCACAGAACAGGGACCACCACCACCACCACACAACAGGACTACTACCACCACCACCATCACCACAGAACAGGGACACCACCACCACCACCACACACAACTGGGACCACTACCACCATCACACAGCAGGGACCACTACCACCATCAGACAACAGGACCACTACCACCACACACCAGGGGACCTACCATCACACAACAGGACTACCACCATCACACACAACAGGGACCACCACCACCACACACAACAGGGACCACTACCACCACCACCACCACACAACAGGGACCACCACCACGAACAGACCACCACCACCACCACCACACACACAACTGGGACCACTACCACCATCACACAACAGGGACCACTACCACCATCCACAAGGGACCACTACCACCCATCACACAACAGGACCACCACCATCACAGAACAGGGACCACCACCACCCACCACCACCACAACTGGGACACTACCACCATCACACAGGGACCACTACCACCACATCACACAACAGGGACCACTACCACCACCACAACAGGGACCACTACCACCATCACACAACAGGGACCACTACCACCATCACACAACAGGGACCTACCACACAACAGGGACCACTACCACCATCACACAACGGGACCACTACCACCACCACAACAGGGACCACTACCACCATCACACACCACCACAGACAGGACCACTACCACCATCACACAACAGGGACCACCACGACCACTACCACCACAACCAGGACCACTACCACCATCACACAACAGGGACCATTTCCCATCACACAACAGGGCCACTACCACCACAACCGGGACCACTACCACCATCACACAACAGGGACCACTACCACCACAACAGGGACCACTACCACCATCACAGGACCTACCACCATCACCAAGGGACCAATGGTGTTGGTTCACTATAAATATGCTCAATGAAATGGAGATGTAAAGTGAAGGTGTATTACATAAATATTACAGGATATACTGATGCACATGTGGATATATTTCAGACTGGCTTAGTAAATATCATGGAGAATATTACAGAACTAATAACATGTTTTAAGAAATTTATATTGACTGGCTATCGCACATTTTATATTAATTGGAACTTATTTAACATATGCTGACAGCCTGACACACACACGTGAACCAAGTGAAAACTGTATACGAGCCCCACCAGGTATATTACGTGTGCAGATGATGAAGTAACACTTCCTCCGTGACACACCACAGCAGCAGCCACATGTTGTGTCTTACGTCAACAGGTTTCTTCCTTGTTCTTCACTGACATCAGTTTGTGTCACGAGAGTACTGTATTCACCATCTTTATTGAGGCAATCTTTGGCTTTATGATCATAGGCAGAAAAAAAACAGTATTACAGAGGGTAGTAGAGGTAAGGGGGTCGTTGTTGTTGTTGTCGTGGCAGACAGGTTTACTGTGTCGTAAGTGTCTCTGAATTCTCCAAGCTTAAAGAATTTTCCTGATTTGCTAACACACCCTCTGCCACCAATGTCGCATCGGGAAGTACGTGACCTCAGTAATCGCGCAGTTTTGAGGGGGGATTACCTTCTCTGCCAGAGAACTTAAGAACAAATAGATATTGGTCGTTGATTTTTCATGTTCTCTGCTGATTCGATTACTTACTTGAATAGCCCTCTACATTATTCATAAATTCTCGACTTGGTGCAGAGCTGATTATCGGGACGTGTGTTTCACCCCGCCGCCAACAGATGGCATGGGCTGCTCTCTTAGAGGAAGCGGCAACTCGCCTGCGGTCGTCCAAGAAATCCCCAACTTCGCACCAGGAGTTATTTATAACATTAAGTTCCACATCCCTATATCACCCAATTGGACTGACATATTTCTGTGTTTGTTTTCCTTTAATATTTATCTCCTCTGACTTAAGACATGTCTCGGTATTCTGGTTTGATTTATTTGGTCGGAAAAGCCCTCAACCTGGGGTGAAAGCTGCCTCGCTGGTGCAATGAACTGGCGGACCACAGGCCATCGCGACAGAAATAGCCTAAACAAGGGAGCACCAACTTGAGACGGAGGCCACAAAAAAAAACAACCCTCACGAAAAGACGCAAATCAAAACAAATAGTTAACCTTAATTTCCTTTCTCAGTAAAACCTTTTAGGTGAGGAAATAAGACACAAACGAATACAAAAACAAAGAGAGAGAGAGAGAGTGTGTGTGTGTGTGTGTGTGTGTCAGGGCGTGGAGGGAGCGTACCCGGAGCACAGAGAGCCGGGCTGGCTGAGTTGGACCACTGCCAAATTGAGTGCTGTGCAACGGCCGACCCCCACACCACCCCGCCCTGCTAGCTGTTTGTTGCTCTACCTCCCGCTGTCACTCTCATTTGCTGTCTGGTTTGTCTGGCTAAGCTGGCTGTCTAGAGCTGTCTGATTGTCAATTTGCGTGTCTGTCTAGCTACTGTCTTCCTGAGTTTAGGTCTACGTTACTCTTCCTGGCATTTTCTTTGGTCGCCTGGCTGTCTGGAGGTGCCTAAGGCTGTCTGATTGTTAATTTGAGTGGCTGTCTGTAAAGCTGTCTGGGTACTGTCTCTCGGTGTCTGGCTCCATGTCCTTGTTCCATTAGTTGTTTGGTTGTCTAAGGCTGTTTTATTGTCAACTTGATTACCTACTTGGCTGTCTGGATACTGTGTCTGGGTCTGTCACTTTAACTGTCTGTCTAGCTATCTGTCCTTTAGTTATCTGGGTGAGCGTCTCTCTTTAGTTGTCTGGCTGTCTGTCACTTTAACTGTCTGGGCATGTTTAATTGTCTGTCTAGTTCGCTGTCTTTATACCATCTTAGCATCTGTATGGCTGTCATTGTCTGTCTATCTGTCTTATATCTGTCTACATTATATATTTATCTTTACATTATCTGGGCATCTGTCTGTGTCAAGCTGGTCGTCTTTACAGTTATCTGTCTGTATGTCTGTCTGTGTCTTTGCAACTGCATCAGTGTCTGTCTGTTACTCTCTGTTTAACCTTCCTGGTTGATTTTCTGGTGATTAAACGTAAGCCCTTGTTAACATGTCTGCCTGTCTGAATGTCTTCCTGTCTATCTAACTTCCCGTCTGTCTCTCTGGGCCGCTGTCTGTCTACTTGTGACGGCCATTTAGACAGTTCCAAGTTTTCCATATCTGTTCTGAAGTCATTTATTTTAATCCCTGTAGTCCCCTCGTGTAGGATCTTACTATCTGATGAAATGGTTCTTCTGTCTAGCCATCACCCTGTCTGTCTATTGGCTAAATCTGTCATTTTGTCAAATCTCTGTCTGCGTGTGACTGTCTAGTTTGTTTGTTTAGTTCATTAAATTCTAGCGTTTCATACCATCTCCCCACATAGTCTGTCTATCTGTTAAGCACGATTCTTTTCTCTAAATCACCCTGTCTAAGCTTACTTGTCTGTCAGTCAGCCTGTTTAAACACACCTGTCAATATGCCTGTCTACACACACCTGTCAGTCAGCCTGTCTAAACACTCCTGCGAATATGTCTGTCTATACACACCTATCAGTCAGCCTGTCTAAATATACCTGTTAATATGCCAGTCTAAACATAACTGTCAATCAATCAGGCTGTCTAAATCTATTTGTCAGGTTCCTGGGCCTTCGGTTGTATGCTTTTGTTTGTTTACCCAGTCGAGTGTTTGCCTCGATGTCTACCTTCCCAATTATCCATCCTTACCTGGAGGGCCAATTAGTCCCCTTCATTATAGTCTCTTGTTTACTCCCGAGTCATAAGTCAGGAAAAGAAATACTGATAATACCTGCCATTGAGTACATTAGAAACGGATTACTTTACCTGAAGATGAGGCACCCTATATCTCTCACCTGATGATTAAACAACCTAACACTACTTGGAGGGTTGGGTTGGGTTGGGTTGGGTATTTCTTCTCTATTTCTATTAAAGGTGAATCTACTATATTGTTTCTATTCATGTATTCTGTATTGCTATTAACACCTCTGAACTGAATAAAATCGTCTAGAGTTAGTGAAATAAAATATTAAAACTGGCGCCCCTGTAGTTAAGAGTTTAAAATGTACATGACCTTTTAACTTAATTATCCGGTATTACGAAGCCTTAACAAATGATATGTTCTCATAACCTTCAACACCTCAGTAATAATCAAAATACTTAGTAATATCAAAATAAACTAGAATTAAATTATTAACAAAATCAAAACCAAAACTAAGGAAATTTTGTGTTTGAGGAAGAATATTTTCAACGAAGTAGTTCACCTATACATTTTGGACAATGGAAAGCACATTTGCAAACATCCGTGTTTCAGAATATTTTTTAAAGTAATCGTATTATTCTGGGAGTCAAAAAATATTTATTGGAACAAATGGAAATATCTGAAAATTTGGTACCCCAGCTTATTTCACTTTAAGATAAATCATGCTGACCTAATCTTTATCAATAGAATCTCCCAGGTAGTAATGTGGCGCTTAATCTTCAAGTGAAATAAACAGGGGGTAAGGTCCAAACACACTATAACCCAACATGTGCATGACAGAGGGAAAGGTTAGTCACTGAACCTGAAGTAAAGATGAAGAGCAGGCGGGTCACCATGACGACCAGGTGACTTTACAGGAAGAAAAGCGGAGGAACGAGAGTTCAGAGTTTCACTTTCCTGGAAATGGAGAAAATCGTGCCGTTAATTCTCATCACCAATATGAAAAGAGAAACATTGTCATATATTGCTGACTTGGTCACCCCAATTTAAATGAAGTATATTTGGGAATGACACCAAAAACCTCACAAAAAATTTACCTTCTAAAAATTATTAGATTAAAAACGTGACATAAATTTTAAGGGAAAACAGATATCAGAGTGAGGGTCTTACAGTACTGAACACATGTTGCATTACTGAAACATTCTTGTGTACAGAATAATGTGCTAGACACCGTTGTAATACAATACGAACGGGGGATCGTATTGCATCAAGCTGTTACTTAGGTTAAAGTCACTTGAAGTATATTAATGAAGCTAATAATCTGACCCCGGCACAGCCTCCCGACTTAACCATTATCTCTAACAGTGTTCAAGGGACCATCTTCCAAACAAAACTTCCCCTACTTAGAATAAGTACTGTACATAGTAAGTCAAGTTCACGTGTATGTGATGTGTTTGAGATCAAAGTCATAGCAGAGTTGTTATTTCTAGAATATTTTCTTATGTGTATGTTTTAGGGTCTTCAACAGTCGTCTCAGGCTCTAAGTCTTAACATGTACTAATGACGAATCTGTACAACACCTGACGATTATTTCATTAGTAATGTTGTTATGTGCTCGTGCTTCAACAGCTGGGGTCTGAAGCATCTGTCGTTGTATCATTGTTTACACTTAACCTTAGGTAAGATATTATTGTGTTTGATAACGTGAAGAACAGCGTCACTACCACGTGGGCCACCTCTCACCTGCAGACAAATTAAGGAACTAATATACAAATTAGTGGCCCTTAATTTGTACTTGCGACGGTGACATTTATTGACATATTGTTCCTATGTAAATAGTTTTATTTAGAATTTTGATATATTATACACGTTTATTGAAATATTGATATTGTATAAAATTATTGTACACTGAACCATTTATGTATTTTTTAAAGAATATAATCAGATTTGATTGTGAAGTTCACCAGGGCATTCCTTTCAAGAACCAAAACACTGAAATAAACGAAGCAATGATAATAAAATATTACTATTCGTGTTAATAAGTAATCATGGAATAATTACACTAGTTTCTGCACAAACACGTAATGTACTCAAGAAATATTCCCAATTCTAGTTATGATCACAAAGCCGGATTCTTCTGTTTGGCAATCTGACTTTTTTTTTCTGGTTGTCCCCTGTTATTTTACTCTTCAATGGCCAGTAATGTACATCTAAATGGCTTCTCCTTCAACAATTTACATATCACAAAGCAGGAATAGCGTGACACCACAAGTATAAGGCACAGTGTTGGAGGACCTATATTCTTATTAGAAACTAAAGATAAGATACAACTAGTTATGGTTCACCTATGATTGTGTCTCACTTTTTATCAGTTACATAATTTGTTAGGTATTCTCATATTTTTATCTGTTGTTGAGAATGAAGTGTGTACGTACAGTGTTGTTGACCAGTTATACAAGAGGAGTAACTGTCAGACTGCTGTGTAATAATGCCCAGCTCTTATCCTTTATACTTTGTGATTATTTTAAATATATATATATTTTTGCTATAATTAACAAAACTTTTTAAATTAGACTTATTGTGAGAACAGTTTACATTAACTGATCATTTCCGGCACTCAGTGCACGGAACACCTATGATCTTGGTTTATATATATATATATATATATATATATATATATATACACTATAGAGTAAGAATTAGAGCCGCTCACTGACTATTACACACTTATTCATCATTAAATTATTATTACTACTACTGCTACGTGGCCTCCAGCCTCAATAGCCACACCTTCGCCGCCATTTTATTACCGTAAAATTAAATATCCTAATAAAAAAGTAGCTACCCTAGCTGTGTTCAGTTAGTTGAGAAGCACATCTACTACTACTACTACTACTACTTTTTTTTACCGGGGCCTCCAGCCTTCCCCCAATAGCCACTGCTACTACCCCCAACTTAAAATAATTTGGTCATTAATACTCCAGTCATATATTATTCCCCCATATTAAATTTTTAAACTAATCCAACACTCACATTCCACTGTTACTACTTATGTCACCTATATTACACTTAATGCTACTTATGCTTTACTTCATCTAAGACAAAACAGAAGCTTGTTATACGTTTGTTTGTTATTATTGGTCAATATCAATGAACATAAGAACATAAGAAAATAAGGAGTCTGCAATAGGCCGGTTGGCCTGTGCATAGCAGCTCCTGTCGAGAGTTACTACCACTCTCTATCATTCATGAATCTATCTGGCCTCCTTTTAAAACTTTCCAGCATTCCAGCACTTACTACAAAGTTGCTAAGCTTGTTCCACTCGTCCACCACCCTATTTATGAATCAGTTCCTTCCTATCTCCCTCCTAAACCTAAACTTATCCAACTTAAATCCGTTGCTCCGAGTCCTATCCTGCTCGGATATTATAAGAACTTTATCTATATCCCCTTTATTGATTCCTTTCACCCACTTAAATACTTCTATCATATCTCCCCGCACTCTTCGTCTTTCTAGGGAATGCAAGTTTAGTTTCTTTCACCTATCCTGATATGGAAGGTTTCTAAGTCCCGGAATCATTTTCGTCATTCTTCGCTGCACCGACTCCAGTGAATTGATATCTATTCTATAATAAGGGCACCAGAACTGAACCGCATAATCGAGGTGCGGCCTGACTAATGCAAGATATAGTTGCAATAAGACCTCTGCACTCTTATTACTTACACTTCGAGATATAAAACCTAATACTCTGTTTGCCTTATTTCGAACATTAACGCACTGTTTTCTAGGCCGTAGGTGCGGGCTTACAAGTACCCCTAAGTCTCTTTCACAAGTCGACTTCTCTAGGTTGATGTTGTTAAGGCTGTATACATTGACAGTATTTGTTCTTCCAATATTAAGTACGCTGCACATACACATACACACACACACACACACACACACACACACACACACACACACACACACACACACACACACAATTAATCAGACCTTGTTAATTTGAATGTCAACTCAATTATTTTTTTAAGACTTTCAGTAAACAAAACACCGGTACCGTTATGATGACAGGTAAACATTTAAGGTGTTTTAACCAGCAGTGATTAACATCTGTAATATCTTGCATATACAGTAGTTAACACCTATACTATAATGAACACCAACATTTAACAACTGTTATACCTAAACTATCAGTAGTTGCCACCTGTTATATAAAGACTATGTATAGTTAACACCTGTAATGCCAATTATCAGAATTAACACCTGTCACATAAAACCAACCAATAGCCAACACCTGTAACAGAGTCCGCCATTAGTTAACACCTGTTCTGGGGACACGTGTGATGCACCTGTAATACGGTTTATAACACTTAATTGAGGTTAACCATATAATTGGGGGCGCAGGTCAGGTAGCCTGCGGTTGGCTGGCTGGTGTGGTCGTCCTGGGAACTGCCAATTACACTTCTCTTGGTTATCTCTCTCTCTCTCCTTACCGTTTATTATTGGTGATGTCCTTGTTATTCTGTTTGTATTATCTCCTTTGTATTGTACATATGACTCGTTTCCTGAAGCTGTGCAGCAGCAGCAGCAGTAGTAGTCCCAAGATAATATCCAATAAATCTAAATAGTTATATAAAACCTGGTCAACCATCTCTGAAATACGATTGTTCTTAACACCCACACAACAGACAGCCACACCCCTTCCCCCTTCACCAGTAACCTTGACAATACTTTTGACCTCTGACCTTGAGTGTGTACCTTGCCGAGGCTGTCATACACAACTTCTACTTGTATTATAAACATATAACACAGATCACAGGTCACAACATTTCTAGAATTTAATTTGACCTCTGACTTTAACTAACATCATATCACTCATGGAGGATTTATTTTAGAACTTAGACTGAAACCATAGTACCAAATTCTTATTCTTTAACGTGATATTTCCATAAGGACGAAAAATCAACAACTGATCCGACTAGCGAACAACACTTGTCACCCACACACCTTGGCACTAACTGTCGCAGCTGTACTGTTATAATACAGTGTCAACCCGTGCAGAGGTCAAATTTGAAGGTTATGGGGTCAACATTCAGCCTGCCAATCACCATTGGACACCATTAGTTGCAGGAAACACTTGGTATCATGACTCATGTCGCGTACACAGATTTCATATAAAAACTCAAGAAAGATCCTTATTAAAGGATAAACTATCATCTCGATGGTCTGGTTAACACCTTGACTATTTGGCTATATTCTGACAGCAGCAACAGCAGCAGGATGTTAGGTCAAGTCATCTAAATATCGTATATTGTATCCAAATATAAGATAAAGAATGAAGATTGCAGACAATGACTAACATATAAACTATTAAAGAAAAGAATTGATAAGAAAGAACGACTCTGGACTGGTAGGTAAACACAAACACCAATATACAAGCTCATACCTACCCACACGAAGATAAAATTTTACACGAGTACACAAACGCCTACTTTTCCTAGATATTTACCTCGGTTAGCAAATTAGGCAATATCACCTGAAAACATAAGACAATATACGATTAGATGTGGATAAGTTCAACAGATAGGGTCCGGTGTTGTTGTTATAATGCTATTACTGCGTTTCAACAAGCAAGGTCTTTAAGCACGTAACAAGGCTAGCAATTACACTATTCCAACAAGACAAAATCATTGGTAAGAAGCCCAGTTAGTGAGGTAGAAACCACGCAGGAGGAGGAGGAGACAAGTTAAGAAGAAAAACAAAAACAATTGAGAAAATGCAAACTGGGCAAAAGAATATTATAACATCATAAAAATAGTTATTGATGATATGGCTAAAAAAGATACGAAGATAAAGATTTAAGACAACATAAGATAAAGGAGAGAGAATATACTGAAAGAGGAGATAGTAGTTTAGTAAAGTATGGATACATCAAAACAGTTTGACATTTTGTTCGTTGGTGATTTAAATAAGACAAAAAGTCATTGACGAAAGAATGAGAATATCTGATAAACAATAATGGTAGCGTGTTAAGAAAGACAGAATAAATCAGTCAAATAATCAATATAAAAGGCCGTCTCCACGTTTATCCTGAGAAGAAGAAATAGCAAACATAGGCTAAGAAAACGTCCCCGGGTAAAAGGCCAGACTCAGCAGGGCGCTTGAGAAGTTCTTTGATATTTGTGTTGAAAAAAATCCCTTGAGGAAGATCCACACTCAGAAACACGGATACGTACTCTTTCATTTCCTGCATATAACTGCATTTTTCACCTTGTTTACGGTTGTATTTTGCGTGCTGCATTATTTATGAATCTAAATTACAGTGTAAGTGGTAAGAATACAGGTATGTGTAGAAAATTATTTGGGGTGTCTAATCTTCAGGTGCAATGATGGGATCCCGTGAAGAGGCATCCCCGTTTATTTCACCTGATGATTAAATACCTTAACGCTACCTGGAGGATTCGATTAGGTTTAAGTTGTATTAAGTTAAGTTAGTTTATGTTAAGTCAGGTTAACTTATGTCAGGTTAGGTTAGTGTTATGGTATTTAACCCCCCCGGTGAAATAAACTAGGGTGCCTAATCTTCAGGTGGTCCAATGATAGCTACACACTCAATTTTGTATACACAACTTCCTCAGGAAACTCTGTAAGCACAAACATCAAAGGACTTTATAAACACTATGTAATCTGACACCTCGAAGGCAGATGAATTACCTCTAACCCCACAGCCTCGATATATGATCCATGGCGACCAGATACAAGAAACTCAAGGGAAGACACTTAACAAATATCAAATAAGAAAACCTGAAGATATTTAGTAAAGAGCTTGTTGTTGTTTAGTCATTAATATTCCTCAGGGTAACTCTAAACTGGAAGGTCAATAATCACCTTCTGCCTAACCTTGACCGAGCTCCAACAAGGATGACACTCAGAAAGTTATTGTGTAATTCTGAAGACATTCGAGACCTATAACTACCATAAACATACAAAATAAGTCAATGTCATCCCTTGACCCTGGATCATTAACTTTGATAGTGATCTTTAACCTATGACACTAAAACCTTTAACCAACCAGTTCCGTAAAAAAGAGGTCTTCCCGCGATGACCAAATTACAACTAGTGTGAGAGCTTGAAGACAAGCTCATAGGTCTCGCCGACAGCGACTGACACATGGATGACATCATAACACTGACGAATTGTCAATGGGATGAAATAATTTGAGGAAGATTTTATTGGATGGGAGTCATATTATTGCTCCAGAAAAAGTATATAAGTTAGGTTAGGCTACGATAGTTTAGTTTAGGTTAGGTTAAGTTGATTTAGGTTAACTTAGGTTAAGATAGCATAGGATGGGTTAGAATAGATTAAGTTAGGTAGTTTAGCTTACGTGAGAATAGGTTAGGTTAGATAAGGTTACACGCACACATACATACACACACACTGGAATAAATAATACTATGGAAAAATACAATTAAGTATTGATAACATACATAAACTAACAACAACAAAATAACAGTGTAAAGAAACGGAAGAGGGAGATGAAAGGGCAGAACAATAAAGACTAAAGAGAAGAGAAGCCAATAGTTAAGAGGAGGAGAAATACAAAGATAATAAAGAGGAGAAGAGAAGAGGAAGTTAAAGAAGGCAAAGATGAGGAGAGAGGGTGATAAAGAAGAGGAGAGGGAGGGGGGAGGAAGGGGGAGGAGGGGGTGTTCCAGCTGGTCAACAAAGAGCGAGGTGCGGGGTTGGAGGAGTGTGTTGGCAAGTCCCAGGATGCCGCCCCACGCCCTTGCTCCAGTTCCTCCCCCGTCCATGTCCTCCCCCTCCTGAAGAGCCGAGCGACACCAGCAGCAGGCAGGCAGGCAGCGTCACTGTCTTGGTCAAGTAGGGGTTAATGCACGCAATATGTGTCGGTAGGCGTCGGTGGTCGTCACCTTGGCCATGGCGGCAGTGTAGGGACATAGGACTGGCCGCGCCTGCACCTTGGGCCCACACTGGCCGCCTACAGCTGGTGCTTGCCGACCATCTGCACCCAGGCGTGCCCCTGCCAGCCAGCAAGCCTCGGGGAAAGGTTTGTTACACTCGGCAGACTAAACACAGACTTCAGACGGGTCACATTTGGCAACGTTGCACTGCCCAGACGTTCAGACGGACGCTGAAACGTGGCACCGCAGCATATGACGTGCATGGTGTGGCCGTGAGCTGCGTCAGGCTCCGTCTAGGCCACCAGCTTGTTACTTTTATATTTATTGAAGTAACGGGGAATATTGAATGTCAATCATGATAAAGGAACAGAACCCAGGACAGAAGAGTGAAGCGAAGGAAGCAATATCGAGACTCTGGGAACCGACACAGTCTCAAGTCATGAACTCTGGCTGTAACCACAGCCTAAAAAATATTCCAGAGAGCATTGTTGCATTTCTTTTGCAACCCTGAATGATGAACGTAACTCAGACGCCAACTAACTCACCATTAATGGCGTCGTAATATGGTGTAGGCTGTAGCTCACCGCCAGCACAGACACAACACCACAGATCACCGTAAACAGTATAAATGAGAATGTAGGGGATTGTTTTGGTCGTGAGGCAGGTCCGCAGAACCCCCAAAATATTCCAGTGACTATTGTTGCATTTCTTTAGCCAGCCTGAAGGCTGAACGTAACTCAAACCACCAATAACACACCCCCGAGGTCGTTCCTCTATACTGTGTACTTTAACTAACCATCTACGAAGACGCAACACACTCAAAACACTATTATCACACTACAAAAAGTGTAGGGGAACCGCCTAGTGGGTGTAGTAAGGTGGGCAAGGGGGTGTAGAAGGGGGTGTACAGCGGCCCTCACAATGACAAGGACACAGGCGCGGGCCCGCCAACACTCCTGGATAATTATGATACTGCACAACTTTTCTTCACTAGATAAAAAATAGACGCCACAACACTGTTGAATAACGTATACCGTTCATCTGGTGTATGTCCATGTATGGTATATGATAGGGTGATGTATGTTCATGTATGGTGTATGATAGGGTGGTGAATGTCCATGTATGGTGTATGATAGGGTGATGTATGTTCATGTATGGTGTATGATAGGGTGGTGAATGTCCATGTATGGTGTATGATAGGGTAATGTATGTTCATGTATGGTGTATGATAGGGTGGTGTATGTCCATGTATGGTATATGATAGGGTGGTGTATGTCCATGTATGGTGTATGATAGGGTGGTGTATGTCCATGTATGGAGTATGATAGGGTGGTGTATGTCCATGTATGGTGTATGATAGGGTGGTGAATGTCCATATGGTGTGATAGGTGTATGTCCATGTATGGTGTATGATAGGTGGTGTATGTCCATGTATGGTGTATGATAGGGTGTATGTCCATGTATGTATGATAGGGTGGTGTATGTCCATGTATGGTGTATGATAGGGTGGTGTATGTCCATGTATGGTGTATGATAGGGTGGTGTATGTCCATGTCCATATATGGTGTATGATAGGGTGTATGTCCATGTATGGTGTATGATATGGTGTATGTCCATGTATGGTAATAGGGTGGTGTATGTCCATGTATGGTGTAAGGTAGGGTGGTGTATGTCCATGTATGGTGTATGATAGGATGGTGTATGTCCATGTATGGTGTATGATAGGGTGGTGTATGTCCATGTATGGTGTATGGTAGGGTGGTGTATGTCCATGTATGGTGTAAGGTAGGGTGGTGTATGTCCATGTATGGTGTATGATAGGGTGGTGTATGTCCATGTATGGTGTATGGTAGGGTGGTGTATGTCCATGTATGGTGTAAGGTAGGGTGGTGTATGTCCATGTATGGTGTATGATAGGGTGGTGTATGTCCATGTATGGTGTATGATAGGGTGGTGTATATCCCTCCATGATGTATGTCTTAGTGGTGTATGTCGATGTGTGGCGTATGTCTCAGAGTAACGTGTGTGTTAGAGAGGTGTATGTCTTAGTGGTGTATGTCCATGTATAGTGTACGTTTTAGTGTGGTATACTGTATGTCTTAGTAAAGTGTACTCGAAAACATTGTAACTACTGTATGTTATCTTTGTCATAATAAATACTAACAGTATATATGAAAAAAAGCGGAAGAACTAGTGTACAGTGTTTACACTTTGCGTATATATTCACAATGACAACCTTAAGATTTAAGATTCGCCTCACGCAGCACAGGGGCTACTTCATCGGGCACCCCCTTACATTCTGTGTAAGGTGAACCGCAGAAGCATTACAGCGCCCAACAGGGAGATGGTATGTTTTGAAGGTCAAACGGTCAGAGTTCAAGGCTACCACCCGCCGCGTATGACTTTAAAAGGTAAGAGAGTAACAATATTCACACTTACTGTATATACTGTATGTTCACCATGACAACCTCTACACTTATTATGTGCTGGGGTCTAATGGTCGACTATTAAGGTCACAACTTGGAAAACAGCAGCAGCCGGCGTGAGTTGCCACCTCGTTCAAGTGCAGTCCATATATTTGTCGTAGTCACATCTTCTGCTGACGAGAAAATGTTGAGTTTATTTTGTTATTAATTTCCCCTCTCTCTCTCTCTCTCTCTCTCTGAACGATCGCGTGAGTGTCGGATGAAGGTAGTAAGGCACATGACACAGACGAAGAGAAAAAACCGGAGGAAGAAAAGATCAGACGAGAGGTAGAGAAACTAAAGGAGGATAAATAATAAGAAAAAAACGAAGAGGGTGGACAAAGAAATGAACCATCTTTTTGATGATGATGATGATGACAGTCAGGTCTCGTACCTCTAATCTGAAATTTTGAAGAAACCAACCTGATGACTCGTAGATGCATTGTTACGTCTCATAGCTGCCTCTCAAGTTGTGAAGCGTCAGGGACTACCTATTTAAGTGCGTCAGTGCCTCAGTAGTTCGAATGCCAATAAGAAATGTAAGATTGCATGCATGGAGGTCATTTGGCCAGACAGGCGTGTGATTATGACCAGTTGTGCTTGATGGCAGGGAGGCTTCTGGCGGCGTTCCTCAGGGTAACTTCTTGGGTCTTCATTTATTTATTGATTTTCTTTACACTTGAATTGGTAATTTTTCTGTATTTTACTTCTTTAACATTTATGTCTGTTAGTGTCTCTTTCTAGGCCACTTGGCTAGACAAGGTTATTATTTTGATGAAAGGAAAGCTTCAAAGTGATTGTGTTTCTCATGTAACTCTTTTGTGAGTCGTTTTATTTTCTTTTTTTCATATTTACATCGTTAATTTTCCCTATCTCTAATACACTTTTTGTCTCTCTCTTCCGGTCATTTGGCTAAACAATGTGTCATTTTGATCAACTGTTCTTCTTCAAACCAGGAAAGCTTCCGAGACGGTGTTGTTGTTCCCTAAGGTAGAGTTGTGAGTTTTATTATTTTATTCACTTTTAAACGTTAATCTTCTCCGTCTCTACCTCTCTTTATGTCTTTATCTTCCTCTGCGTCTACTGTACTTGATGTAGGAAAGATTCTGAGCTGGATGGCGGTATTCTTCAGGGAAACCTTTTGGATTCTCTTAATTTATTTTCCACCTTTTTTCTTGTAGATGCTCATACCGTGACGTTTCTGCTGGTGCTGTTGTAGTGCTGTGGCGGACTTGATGCTATTAATGTGACGCTACTGCCGTTGTTGAAATGATGTCATGCAGTCAATACCTGGTACGGTGACCCTACTGAAGCAACTTCTGTGGATCGGTGACATTTTATTCAAATAAAATGTTGTATGATCTGAATGTAATAAAAATGCATAATATAAGGATGAGTGAAGACAACAACAGGAAACTCACTATGACAGACACGCGCGAGTCAGAAAATATGCCAAGAGGAAAATTATGGACTTCCTGGAGTCAATGGAACATATAAACACACATTATACTAAAGTTATGGTCGACCAAATACCATCATTGCTTGAGTGCGTTTACCTACCCCAGTGCACGTCCTCTCTGACCTAGGTGATGGTCAGATAGATAGATAGATAGAAAGATAGAATGTTTATTTCAAGGGAAATTTAATATACACAATTGCCAGTTTCTCTCTCTCTCTCAGTTCTATCTCTTGCCTACACTTTTGTCTCAGTTCCCTTTATCTTTCACTGCAGTTAGTATATCATCTCATTTTTCTCTCACTTCTCTATATCTCTTACCCCAACTTTCGTCTATCTCTCTCATCTCAAATTTCTTCCCTCTATCTCTCACCTCACCTTTCACTTGCCTCATACTTCACTTTCCTCACCTCTCACTTCCCTCATTCATCTCTCACCTTTCTCTGCATCTTACCTATGACTTTATCAATGCATTTACCTGGCAAGTACCATAAGTCACCTTCCATGTAACTATAAACACCTGTAGGAGTCTCTAATTGGATAATAGGGTAGATAATGGGCTAATGGGTAGAGGTAATAGAGTAATGTGTGAAGGTAAGGGAGTTAATGACAGAGGGTTGGGTGTGTTGAGAAGGAAGGTTATTTCTTCTTGGTATAGCTAATGCCCGAGGCTACTGGCGGCTACCTGTGACCGGGAGCTGCACACACGCTCACCTACACACGCTCACCTACACACACACACACGCACACGCGAGCGGAGGCTATGTACACACGTTTATACATATATATATATATATATATATATATATATATATATATATATATATATATATATATATATATATATACTGCTTTATGTACTTCTGGTGATTTTTCTTTGTTATTATTATTAACGATGAAATCCAGTCCTGTATTGTGTTGATCTCACCATCGTCCTTCAGTGGATCCCCAAAGGTACAGTACACAACATCCCATCTTTGGAACACCTGTCGAAGGCTGCTGCATCTTGTAGCGGCCACACCAGCTGTTGAAGACTCTCTCCCAGTCTTTGTCTCACTTTTATTTTCTCTATCTCTCTATTTATCTATCTGTTGATCTCCAAGTCTGGCAGCACCTCAGCGTCTGGTACAACATTAGACGGGTGCTGCAGTTCCTTGTTGCAGCCACACAGCAGCTGTTAAGAGTTGGACGGTTGAAAAAAGTGATAGGATGGGGAAAAAGAGAGAGAGAGAGAGAGAGAGAGAGAGAGAGAGAGAGAGAGAGAGAGAGAGAGAGAGGAGAAAAATGCATTATAGAAAAGAATACACAAAGGAAAATAGTAAGACGTCAAACATCAGTGTGTCAGATGTCCAGTTTTCTCTGGGGTTTATATAGTGTGTGTGTGTGTACATGTTATGGTGTCGACGGTAAAAAAAATACAACTTGTGGTCTTTTCTCAGAACCTAGAAGCTAATTTTCTTTTATGTAACAAAATTTCATAATTTTTTTTTTTCGTTTATAATTTTTAAGCAAATATTACAGTCTTTTGAGTTTTTCTTTATTGCACTGAATATTCCATTAAATTAAATCTTTTTTGGTAACTTAGATTTTTGTTGTAGACGTGACAAACTTGTGATCATTGATTATACAGTAACATGTCTGGTGTAACAGCCGATGTACGCTTAGTGAATATATATATATATATATATATATATATATATATATATATATATATATATATATATATATATATATATATATATATATATATATAATTAATTAATTACACTCGTTGTTTCAGAAACACCAGTAGTTGTTATTTGTACTGATGGTGCTCCAAGGTAATGCAAGCATAAGACAAAATGAATTTTCATGAGAGTTTTAGCGACAAAACACTCACTCATTTTACCTGAGCGTAACAGTTAATGAACTTTTGTGCCTGATACAGGTGTTACAAGAGGCTTAATACAAGCTGTCTGCTTTTTGTTTCATATATTTTGACTTGATGCTTTCATCGCTAATACTCTCTCATCTACCCAACATATTTACTCTCTCTACCACAACAAGACTCTACCACAACAAGACTCTACCACAACAAGACTCCACCACAACAAGACTCTACCACAACAAGACTCTACCACAACAAGACTCCACCACAACAAGACTCTACCACAACAAGACTCTACCACAACAGGACTACCACAACAAGACTCTACCACAACAAGACTACTCCACAACAAGACTCCACCACAACAAGACTCTACCACAACAAGACTCTACCACAACAAGACTCTACCACAACAAGACTCCACCACAACAAGACCCACCACAACAAGACTCCACCACAACAAGACTCCACCACAACAAGACTCTACTACAACAAGACTCTACCACAACAAGACACCACAACAAGACTCTACCACAACAAGACTCTCACCACAACAAGACTCCACCACAACAAGACTCCACCACAACAAGACTCTACCACAACAAGACTCTACCACAACAAGACTCCACCACAACAAGACTCCACACACAAGACACCACAACAAGACCACCACAACAGGACTCCACCACAACAGGACTCCACCACAACAGGACTCTACCACAACAAGACTCCACACTACAAGACTCTACCACAACAAGACTCCACACTACAAGACTCTACCACAACAAGACTCTACCACAACAAGACTCTACCACAACAAGACACCACCACAACAGGACTCCACCACAACAGGACTCCACCACAACAGGACTCCACCACAGCAGGACTCCACCACAACAGGACTCCACTCCACCACAGCAGGACTGCACACAACAGGACTCCACCACCACAACAGGACTCCACAGCAGGACTCCACCACAGCAGACTCCACCACAACAGGACTCCACCACAACAGGACTCCACCACAGCAGGACTCCACCACAGCAGGACTCCACCACAGCAGGACTCCACCACAGCAGGACTCCACCACAGCAGGACTCCACCACAGCAGGACTCCACCACAGCAAGATTCCAACATATAATGAGGTAAAACTCGTATAGAAGATATAGGAAGAATTTATAGTTGTGGGATTGTAAAGTGAAGAAGTTTGGTAGCGTGGCCGATAAATTATTTAACTGTTAATAGATTCTTAGGGGAAATCTTCTAAACACCAATTCTAAGTACCGCTATTTATTATTCAACTCAATGACACAGACACATTAATAGATCATTATATTTACGTAACTGGATAATGACTCTCGGACACAAACATGAAATGGATGCACTTCCCACCGTAAGTAACTCACCTTAGGGATCGCTCTCACAATGACTCACGCGTGGCCTGAGGGAGGCCCAGCAGATGCTGCTGAAGAGAGTGCTGGACTATGTCTCCTGTGGGAGAATCTGCTAGCTGGGGCTCGGTGCTGGGGAGGGAAGTTTCCCTTTGGGAAGGAGCTGTCGGTCCCTTCCCTGTTACAATATTAATCCGAATGCTAATGCCCGTGGAAGGAGCTGCAGGCTCCTTATATTGGCGATGACAAGCCGGCAGATGACCTCTCCTAATTAACACTAAACTGGTTAGATCTGGACAGCTGTGTTTGCCCAGGTGCGTGGTAATGTTGCCGGTGGGTAATGTTTCCTAATTATTACCACCCGGGTGTGTCTTGGTCAGGTGAGTTTCTTTAACACGGTCATAATGCCGGGATAACTCATGTACCTTGTAGCCGTGACCTTTCCTGGGTCAGGTCGTAATCTCACTGTAGGGTGTGTCAATTTGCGTGGGTGTACACCTGCTTATCTACTTACTGTTATATGTGCTGTTCTTTCTGGGCTGTAAGCTATGGTCTAATAAACAATCATTACACCTCCCGCCAAGACCAAAGCTTCCATACCAGAGAACTGATGACACATACAGACAGTGATCAAGGTAATATCATGTGCAATATCAAGAATAGCCCCTGAGGCGATAATGCAATCTCACATTTTCCAAACAATAACCTCATAGATACTGGCATGTATGTTGTTCTACTGGCTTGGTTTGATCTGACTATAACCACAACAAGACTCCACCACAATAGGACTCTACCACAACAGGACTCTACCACAACAGGACTCTACCACAACAGGACTCCACCACAACAGGACTCTACCACAACAGGACTCCACCACAACAGGACTCCACTACCACAACAGGACTCTACCACAACAGGGACACAACCACCACAACAGGACTCTACCACAGGACTCTACCACAACAGGACTACAAGGACTCAACCACAACAGGACTCCACCACACAGGACCTCCACCACAACAGGACTCCACCACAACAAAACTCCACCACAACAGGACTACCACAACAGGACTACCACAACAGGACTCCACCACAACAGGACTCTCTACAACAGGACACAACAGGACCACCACAACAGACTCCTACCACAACAGGACTCCACCACAACAAAACTCCACCACAACAGGACTCTACCACAACAGGACTCCACCACAACAGGACTCCTACCACAACAGGACTTTACCACAACAGGACTTACCACAACAGACTCCACCACAACAGGACTCCACCACAACAGGACTCTACAACAGGACTCCACCACAACAGGACTCCACCACAACAGGACTCTACCAAACAGGACTTACCACAACAGGACTCCACCACAACAGGACTCCACCACAACAGGACTCTACCACAACAGGACTTTACCACAACAGGACTCCACCACAACAGGACTCACCACAACAGGACTCTACCACAACAGGACTTTACCACAACAGGACTCCACCACAACAGGACTCCACCACAACAGGACTTTACCACAACAGGACTCCACCACAACAGGACTCCACCACAACAGGACTCTACCACAACAGGACTTTACCACAACAGGACTCCACCACAACAAAACTCCACCACAACAGGACTCTACCACAACAAAACTCCACCACAACAGGATTTCACCACAACAGGACTCTACCACAATAGGGCTCCACCACAACAGGACTCCACCACAACAGGACTTCACCACAACAGCACTCCACCACAACAGGACTCCACCACAGCAACACAGTTAGAGAATAAAGAAATTGAGATTGTTGAATGATAAGTATGTTTATGCTGGCCGACTGGCAACAGTGAAACGTGATCACTCAGATGAAATAACGAGAAGAATAACTGCTGGCAGGGCTGGCCTTAATAATGTGAACTATATACCAACAAGCCAAAGAAAGAGACAAACATCATTAGTGTGTTTTGGTAGTTGTTACTTACGGCGCTGAAACATAGTCGCTTATAGCACAACACTGTAATGGAGAGATGCTTACTTAATGATGGTCAAAAACTAAGACATAGGTAAACCCAGAAATGGAATAATGTCAGTATGAGGAAGATAATAAATACAAGAACAGGTGAGAGACGGAACACACAACACAACTAAATGAGAGACCAAATATCGTGACAAAATATTACCTGAGACACAAACACACCAAGACATAACTTTTAACAGTGCAATTGTCTCCAAGACTCAGTGAGCGACCCTCAAACACCCCGGGCCCCGACGCATCTAAATGTATTAAAACAACAAGAACAATATATTAATCAAGAGGAAGGAAAAGAAACAGTTGGTGCGATGACATCCACAGGTTTGGTTAGGTGACAAACTTACTGCCAGGTGTATGACAACACCTAAGACACGAGTATCTGGTGTCATCGTGGGGAAGCCTCAACCACTACTGTGTAAATTTTCACCATTGTCTTAGTCTATCTTCTGAATGTCCACCTACAAGCCTCTAACTTCATTATATTCTATATTCTGTATTAGAAACATCTTTCTGAAAGGTTGGCAGACTACACATGTGATTGATAGTTATATTTCATAGTTAAAACCGAGATAAGGAAAGCCAAGAGGAATAATGAGGTAAGGATAGCAAGGGAGGCGAAGACAAACCCCAAAGGATTCGACCAAATGTATCAAACTAAAACACGAGAAAAGATTGGACCAATATGGTCAGATACCGGCGAGCTCACTGATAACGACGGAGAAATGAGCAATAATTTCAATAAATATTTTTCAACAGTTTTCACCACTGAAAATTTAAACATGATACCCGAGGCACCGACTCAATTCAGAGATAGTGAATAAAACAAATTAAGCGAGATAGTAGCGACTAGTAACGATGTCAGAAAGCAAATAGACAAACTAAAGCCTAATAAGTCACCTGGTCCCGATGAGATATTTGCCAGAGTATTAAAGGAATGTAAGGAAGAGCTCAGTATGCCCTTAGCAAATTTGTTTAACATGTCCTTAAAAACAGGTGTAGTACCAGAATCCTGGAGGATAGCAAATGTAATACCGATTTTCAAGAAGGGGGATAGATCACTATCCTCTAACTACCGCCCAATCAGTCTAACATCAATAGTAGGCAAATTACTGGAAGCAATCATTTCAAATTCTATACGAAATCACCTGGAGAAGCACAGATTGATCAATGAATCCCAGCATGGCTTCACAAGCGGACGTTCTTGTCTAACTAATCTATTAACATTCTTTTCCTCAGTTTTCGAATAGGTGGAGGAGGGGCACAATTATGATGTGGTATATCTCGACTTTAGCAAAGCCTTCGACGGAGTCCCCCACGAAAGACTAATTAGAAAGGTAGAAGCACATGGCATCAAAGGTAACATCCTTAAATGGATTAGGGCATGGTTACAGGACAGGAAACAGCGAGTGAGCATTAACGGCACTAAGTCCCATTGGAGCAACGTCACAAGTGAAGTTCCCCAAGGCTCAGTACTTGGACCATTATTATTTATTATATACATAAACGACATAGATATCGGCATAGACAGCAACATAAGTAAATTTGCTGATGACACTAAAATAGGACGTGTTATTAAATCTGACGAGGACTCGGCAAAACTACAGGAAGATCTAAACAAATTTTTCAAATAGTCTGAAAAATGGCAGCTGAAATTCAACGTGGACAAATGTAAAGTACTCAATATAGGAGATGTAAACAGGGAAACCAGATACCAGATGAACAACGATGCCATAGAGAAATCCGACTATGAGAGAGATTTAGGAGTAATGATAAGTAGGAACCTCAAGCCAAGTAAACAATGTGTTTTTGCTCGTAACAAGGCTAATAAAGTACTTGGATTCATACAAAGGAGTGTTAGTTACAAGACTAGCGCTTGTGAGACCACACCTGGATTACGCAGTTCAGTTCTGGTCACCGTATTACAGGATGGATATAGAATCATTGGAAAGAATTCAGAGGAGAATGACAAGACTAATCCAGGGCATTAGGAACCTTGAGTATAGAGACAGGTTAAAGCATCTTAATTTGCACTCCCTCGAGAGACGGAGAGTGAGAGGCGACATGATAGAGGTGTATAAGTGGAAGTCAGGGCTAAACAAAGGGGACATTACAAAGGTACTCAAACTATCCAACCAGGAGCAAACTCGAGAACAATGGTTTTAAATTAGACAAATTTAGATTTAGGCGTGAAATAGGTAAACACTGGTTTGGAAACAGAGTAGTGGATGAATGGAACAAGTTACCAAATATCATCATTAACTCGAATACGCTGAATAGCTTCAAACATAGGTTGGATGCTTATATGAGCAATAGGGGTTGGGTGTAAACGGGACTGCCCAGTATGGGCCAATAGGCCCGCTGCAGTTTCCTCCATTCTTATGTTCTTATGTTCTTATAAGACATTGGAATTTACACAACTAAGTAAAGTTACACACACACACACACACACACACACACACACACACACACACACACCCACACACAGTCTCTCTCTCCCTTACACAGGTATAACATTACAATACGAACAAAACACCGAGTAAATGAATAAGTATTTTCCTGAAGCGTCACAAGACTGAGTGTTTCAAAGACATTTTTTATTACTTTGTACAATAACCCCTCTTGGCCTTTAAGACAAGCATCACATCTACTACACATTATATATACAATAAACATACATATACAGGGTGTTAGAAAAGTTCCTGTACAGCTGTGATTATCAATATAGTTGTTCCTTGTTATATCCACTTCCAACATTAACTGTGACAATATCTAGTTTTATTGTAAGTAGAAAAAGGTAAATAACTATATTTTTAATTATTGTAAGTGCACAGGAACTTTTCTAAAACACTGTATATAATGTATGTAATGTATATGTCTCATGTATTTTTGTGTGTGTATACAGTATGTGGGTGTATGTATTATAACAACACATAAGCTTATCAAGGTTATATTTTAATATCAGCCGGATAATTACAGGTAAAATTACACCTCGTGACAGATGTTTGAAAAATCTGACATCCGGTTCTTGTCTAGTGACGTGACAAAATCGCTTTCCTTCATATTCTTCCTTTTCCTCGTTTTAGTGTTATCAACATTTTCCTTAGTATTCTGGTTAATTTTCCCGACCATTCGATCTCATTTTCTGAACATTCAATTTAGTTTTCTGGTCAGTCATTCCACCACTTCTTTTTTATATAATTTTAGCCTAATTGCCTGGTCATGTTTCATATTTTCTAAACAATATATTAGTTATTTTTTCATATTTTATCAATATTTTTCCTGGTTATTTCTTCTGATCTTTTTAATATAAATATAGCTGATCATTTCCTAAAAATTATGATCGTCATTTAACTTAATAATTCTTAAAAATTTTCCTAGAGGTCATATTTCCTGTATGATTTTTCTTCCTTTTATTTAGTAATTACTATATTTTCCTGGAAGTTTCACCTGTGTAAATTAGTGAGAGCATTTTGTCTTTATTAATAAATTAATTTTCTTCTGCTTGTGCTAAATGTTACAAATAATTCTTTCTCTTTTTCAGATTAATGGAAAATTTCTTTTTTATTTTCCCTGAGTAATGCAAAAATTCAATTTTTTCTTGATTATTGCAAAGGATCCGTTTTAAGCCCTGATTATTGGGGGGAAAATATTGCTTTCTCCTGATTATTGTAAAAATCCAGCTGTTCTCCCCTGAATAGAAAAAAATACTTTGTTTCCACGAATTATTGCAAAATTATCTGCTTTTTTCCTCGGATTATGGCAAAAAAATTGCCATTTTCCTTGATCACTGCATTTTCCTACTTATTTTCCCAAATTATTCCAAAATTATCAGTTTAATTTACTTCATCATTGCAAATATTCTCAACTTATTCTATCTACAATTGTCGTTTCCTCTGCATGCGGTGTCTACATCACCTGAGTGTATAGTCTACATGTATGTGTATAACATATATATATATATATATATATATATATATATATATATATATATATATATATATATATATATATATATATATATATACATACATATATATATATACATACTTAGAAATATTACTCTTCTACTTAAATCTATATATATTTACTTATTTCGTGTTTGCTGTGTACTTACTCTTACCATATTATATAAGTTTTTCCAAGTATTATATCAAAATATGTTTATCAGGTGCTCTGAATATGTACTCATTACGTACTATATATGTACTAATATCTCCTGATTATACAAACTGTGTTCTGATATACTGTACAACTCTGAATATATTTATCAGGTGTTCGTAATACAATATGTACAGTAATAATCTTATATTCATATTCTTACCATATTATAAAATGTTATTTATATATAATTCTACCTTCACTAGGTGTTGTACTGTAAATACGCAATGATTATGTATTTCTATAGTATATGTCTTAAACATTTAGTTGTAACACCCAGGTAGATACAACCACACCACAACACCCTTACCTCTGTAGCTATCAGTTATATGACAGTCTTAATACACTTGAATATCTCAACAGATATCGATGTTTTTTTTCGGCATCTCAGCCACTTGAAGGTGTGGCTATGGTCTGTGCTTACACAATATTCTGTATGTGACTACCCTTCAAATTTCACGGGATGGATAGATAGATAGATAGATAGATCGATGAAGCCAATTGAGAATCAAATTTATTAATGTGAAAAGATTAGTTATGATGTCAACCAATCAGCAAATTTCCTTTTCTTTAACCTCGCCTCCTTCTTTCTCTCTTCGAGTCACTGTTCATTGTTATAAGTTTATCTTTGTTGTTTAATAAATTAACGTACGTATTTAGATTCTCATCGTTAATTACTGTTAATGTGTAATAAATCAACATAATTTTTTATCAATTATTGTCAAACAATGTGAAAGTGTGATAACAAACAACTTGTTAAGCTTTACTCCTGTCAATACCTGTATACTCTGGTCAAGTTAACCCACATGTTGTTTACCTACTCCTTCCTCCTCTCTGTTTATGTTTGATAAATAACTTACAAGGCCGGAGAAAAGTTAACATCTGTAAATATATAATGAACCATCACCTCCACCTGTGTGTGTGTGTGTGTGTCTTGGGGGTATACTTTTATCCCACAAATTGTACCCAACAGATAAATGAAATAGTACAGCATGGTACAGGAATCAGTTTCCACGCAGTAGTATATTATGTACACTTCTTGGGCATATTGTACACCATAAATTGAACATAATGTCAGGTAAATAGCACAATATTGTACTTGTGCCAGCAAGCAAGAAGTAGTAGATGAGTACACCGTGAGGCACATAGTACACCACGTAGCAGATTGATCTTCATACATACATAAAGCAATACAACAGGACGATTTATATGTTAATTTATCATTATATGCAAATAATACGACAATTGGTCAGTTACAAGTAATTTTCGGTGTTTTTTGATGGGTCCTAATAGCAAGGTGACCTTACTAGTACCATGGCTTAATGAACCACACCCTAAACTCTTACCTTTGTGGCAAAATATTATGTTTAGTGATGATCTTGGCTAAAACATGCTGTCTTTGTTGCAGTGTTCAGCACTATAGATCTTATGAATTAAATAGTTTAACAATCATTCTTCAAATTAGTTGTGTAATAATTATTCTTCATATTAATAAATAGTGTAATAGTCATTGTACATATTAATAACTAGTGTAGTACTCACTGTACATCTTAAATAAGTGATCTACAAGTCAGGAATGGCAATGAGGAGAACAATGGATAAACCAGTGAAGGATAAACGAAAGAGAGAAAGACAAAAGATGTAGAGACGAACAAGAGTAAATTGGGAATAATAAAAGACTGTGAACTGTGAAGAAAGAAACTAATGGAATAAAAAGAAAAACAAATATGAGACGAGAGTAACAAGAGAGAAGGGGATTGAGACAAGAGACAGTGATGAAGAAGACCCACCAAGCCACCACCACTACCTGTACTATAACACCTACTTACTTACACCCACTATCACAACAAACTAGTCACGGAACATTTGCTATAAGTGGTGTGAGGAGCGGTGCCTTGTGTTCCTCCTCAGCAACACCTCCATGTTACTTATTTCTTATTTATTGTAAATACTTCTGGAGGCTGTCTTATGCTGGCTGTGTCGTGGATTTGGGGCTGGAACTTATATTTTGGATATAAGCGTAATGAAGGAACTATTATGTTACTTAGATATATATTTTTACTATATCAATAGCTTATATATACTTTTGCTTCCTATTGATTAACAGCTAGTACATATATAACAGTTAAAATCAGTAAATAAATATTATAGAATGAAAATATGAGAATGAAAGAGAAAAAGAAAGAAAGAAAGGAAACGTTCATAATAATTTATCACCATAAAAATTATTCACCAGTTACAGCTACACCTTCCTGAACCACAAAGTACTAAAGTGGTACAAGCGTCCGCCATTATACCGTCACCAGAGCCCCCCTGCTCTAACCCCACCCACAACCCTCAGCCTTCCCTTCACTCTCAAAACCGAGGAATATATCGTAATTTCGTGATGTTTAAGAGAAAATCAAACACAAATTTCCAAATATTACCCAGAAACACGTGTACAAGGAGAGGCAGAGCGTCGTCAACAATTATCTTATTACTGGTATCTTACTTTACATACAATATAATAGAAAAAATTAATACCTCAAGTCAAAAATGCCAACACTATCATAAACTGGTACCTTGAACTAGATACTTTCCTTAATATATATCAGTTAACACATTTAATACAATATCACATCACTATATGGCAAGTGAGAAAATTAATTAATATTTTTTTCTTGTAATATATGATCATTAAGTCACTATATTTAATATTCCCTTCAATATATATGTCAGTATAGACACTGCACTAATTTCTGTTTAAAATAATTAGACATCACTTTAATTTAGAAACTATATTTAATTTTCCCTCAGTGTGTGATCATTTTGGCACTATACTAATTTTCCCTTTAAAACACTGACACTAATTGTACTTGTATATTATTTTTCCATCAATATACAATAATGTAAACACAATGAAGACTTTTTCAATAATATAGTACAGTTTACAGCTCCCTTATTACTGTTAGAATGTATATGGTAAGTTACACTCTGCAGGCCGGAGGTAACACCACCAGAATGTAACTATTAAACATTCTAGACTTATTTCTTCCGAGAAAGTATTACAGTTCAGTCACTTTTTTCTCTAGAAATTTAGGAAATTAATCTAACTATTTTCTCAGTCTAATAGATTGACTTATTTTACACTTCTCACTTTTTTTTACCTGAACTGTAATTTTTTATACTATATATATATATATATATATATATATATTTATTTATATGTATACTATTTTACCATAAACATGTTACAGTTCACATACTATGAGTATATTAAACATTAAAAATTATTTTAGTTTTTACACAACTGTATATACATTTATTAATCCTCACATACCATTATAAAGAATTATCAGAATTCTTTAAAGTTATCTGTTGTATAAAGTGATACATAGTGGACAATGCTCAATACCCTGACAGCTGAAGCACCTCAGACAACAACAACATTATGACAGGACTGAAGACAAATCAACAAGCGGTGCGTCTTAAGAACCTCAGGTATCGTAATCCAGTCACCGGATTCTCAGAGGCATGCAAGTCATTTTTCCCATAAGAGGATATGTTAGAACGCACTTAAAATACGACACATAACTCAGGGTAAAAATGTGCTCCAAATTACCCTAAGACTGTACACACTAACTAGCTGGGTTACCTGGCCAGGTTAAGGAAATAGAGTCAAGGTACGAGTCTTTAAGCATCCGGCCCAACAACATTAAAGAAGATAAGACATTATCACAGACGGTAAAAATAACCTTGACTGCTGAAGCTCCTTTAACAAAACAAACATTTTCTTTTCTTCAATATGAAAAAGAATAATAATTAATTTTCCTTAAATAGTTCCTGTTAAAATGGAATAATTTCGCCCTCTTACGCCAGTTTTAATAATTTACTCAAAAAAGACAATAAAGGTTCTTTAGTTTAAATTGGGAGTATATTAAGTGTCATATTTTTGTTTTAAATATTAAATGAGTTACCTGTTTCTCCTAAAATAATACACAGCAGTTAATGGTGTTGTCATGTTTCCTGTTACCAACACAGACAGATTTGTCAAGTTTTCTTGAGGACAATATAAGGTACACGTTGTCGTGGTGTGGGGGGACATTTAGTGCAGATTCTAGTGTTTCGAATATTAATATCAAAATTAGAACTAACTGCCCAGTTTTGATTTGAAAATGCGTAAAGAATCTAGAATTCTTAGTTTTTGATACAAAAACAAAAAAATATTCAAATTAGTCGAATATCACAGAAAAAAATAAATATATAAAAATAAATTAACATATTTTGATAAGAAAGGGACAGTAAAAATCTGAAGGAAAATACGAGTACAAACATTTGTCAAATTACAAATTTTAACATCTAAATTTCTCTGGTAAATTTTACTTTCATGATCATCATCACTAAGGGTTTTTCTGTGATAAAAAATGATAATAATAATAATGATAATAATTATAATAATAATAATAATAATAATAATAATAATAATAATAATAATAATAACAATAATAATAATAATAATAACAATAATAATAATAATAATAATAACACCTATACATGGGATTATTTACGACACAGATACAATACAGTAAAAACAATGATAATAATTGTAGTAGTTATTCACATGATCACTTCATCAATCCTTTCCTTTTGTTCCCTTTGTTGTTGTGGATGTTTCCTTTGTCAACTATAACGATCGTCTCCAATTGAGTGGTTTACACGGCAGTTAAATATTACAACAATTATACCTCGTCTTTTGTTCTTGTGACAATTGTAATCTCTCTCTCTCTCTCTCTCTCTCTCTCTCTGCTTATACTTCTATCTATCTATCTATCTATCTATCTATCTATCTATCTATCTATCTATCTATCAATCTATCTATCCTCGTACACATAAACTCACCAATGCACCACGGTACCTAAATATCCTCCTCAAAATGTCATCTACAAACTTTGCATTTGTAATTATTTAATGTACTACAATACATTACACGATTTTTCCTGAACGTTTCTAGAAGGAAGTAAATGTGTACATAATTCTGACAATAAAATTATATCGCTATAAAAAAAATTTTGGAACTGTTCAATGAGGTGGATTACATATGGCTGACGCCTTTGGGAGCTGCTGGTGTCTTGGAAAGGCTCCTGAAAACCATATTTGGAATATTATTTTGGTACAGTGTGTAATATAAACAGGTTGGGAATACATATCGCAAGTATTAAGTTTAGAATAAATTTACGGTTTTATCTAATGGAAACAGTACATATGAAATACAAGGAGAACATTACAGCAAAGTTCACCTTCGTCAGATTAGTTTTAAGGTACATTTTTGGGGTTAAATTGTCACAATGTTGTGTGTGTGTGTGTGTGTTCTAGAATCAGTGTCACATCAACATTCTGGTGGCTGAATTAATACAGTAGCTAACAGTGGTGCCATCGTACTTGAGGTGATCAGTACATTAATTTATTACATTCAGAAGGTTAATTTTTTGTTTGAAAGAGCAGGTACTTCACTGATAAAAAAAACTTATGATTTACTGGCAATAAAATTAAGATTTGGTTAGAATAGGTTAGGATAAAAGTCAGGGAAGGTTTAGTAAGGATAAGTTAGGTTTAAGAGGCATTAGTATGTGTGCTTAAGTTAGGGACGAAATTCTGAGAAGAGTGTATTATTTATCAGTAAGGAAGATGAATGTATTTTAGATAAGAAAGTGTTTCTGTTTCCATGACAATGAACTGAATGAGAAAAGTGAGATAAGGTTAAGAGCAAGTTGATACATGAAAAAAAAAATATACAACACCCACACACATAATAAAATGAAGTGAGAGGCTTCATACACAGATAGATAGATAGATAGATAGATACAGAAAAAAATAATAGATAAACAGAGACAGTACCAGATATCTACTGGCAGAAAGACAAGTAGACACACAGATTTTTTCAAGAATAAACGTACATACACAGGTAGGGTCACGTGAAAACTTGGGGCGACCATCTTGTGTTAGAGGCCAGTTCAGGGGCTGATGGTCGACACGATACTGTTCGTGAAACCTGTGTGAGTAGAAGACCCGTGTGTCCAGAAATCTGTGTGAAGCCCTATGTATGCACAGGACATGTTAATAGTGTATTTATGAAACCAAAAATCTGTTTCAAACCTTAAGTGAGTTGAGGAGACATTACTAGTGCATCTATGATCCATCAAACCCCTGACATAGCTTGTGTAAAGTATAGGAGACATTAAGTCTATCTATAGGTCCAAAAAATTATATTTTACAAAGTTTATATTAAAAAAAAAAAAACTTAATTGCTTGTATGGAAGTGATAGTCAGCGTCACGTCCTGTGTGTACGAGAGACGGTGACGGTGCATATGGTCTTAAAAAAAGGGTCATCCTAACTTGTATAGGTGCCTCCTAAACATTGCTTGGGACCATCTTACAGGTGTAAAGTTAGAAAGACGCTGACTTTTGGTGCCATAGACACACCATTAACGTCTCCTATACATACACAGGCCCCAGTAAGTGTCGTGCCACCCCTGTATCTCTGAATTGAACCTTTACCTGTGGGGAAACTATTATTGTGAGAGACAAATAAAGGTTCTTATTGACCGGGAAATGAGAGGTTATTTATAGAGAATGAATCCAATCATTATGGACATTAAGGTACTCCATATCATATGGCTGATTGAAATATGTATTTGTTGACAAGTAGTTGATGAATATTTTGTATGCCAGTGTTTGTGCCTGTGACCTTCCCCGTCTTTATTCTGTGTTTTTCTTAACCTTTAGCAGTTTTCTCTTGTGTCTCATTAGTGCACATCGTTGCCTGTGTTGATATACTTGAGTATTTTTTAACTTTTTCTGTATATTTGATATTGTATGAATTTTCTTTCTCGCCATATAATAATAATAAAACCACCATCAGTTCATAAAGGTTACTTCATAGCTATTTTTATTATACAACGTTAAAGTTATTTCGTTAGTTTTGTGCTCATTATTATTCCCATATGCCAGGTGGTGTATCACTGACCACTGTGTTCGTCAGTAATATTATCAACCTACTAAAAATATTTGATGGCTAACGCATCATCATATACAAAAAAAAACAATAAAATATTATATGTGTTTCTACCTATCATATTTTCACTTAAAAAAAAATATATATATTATATTAGGAAATAGTGTAGTTTCGTACCTTGGCTCTACCCTTCGTTCCCTATGTGGTGTACAGGACATCCCACGATCAATATGAAGACGATCTTACTACTTAAGTAAAGAAGCTATTTCACAGGTAAATAAGACAAACGTACAGGTGAAATACATAATATTTCTTTATAATAAACAATATCACGATGGAGACGATAAGCACACGACGCGCAACAAGCAATAAGCAGCGACTGAGTAATGATAATTTCCACGACTTTGAACTTGAATTGGCAGGGTGCTGGTAGTGCTGCCCACACTCAAGAGATGGCGCGCGAGGCACCATCTCCAACCTCAGGTGAGGCGCGCCTCTGTCCGATTCACTTCCTCAGCTGGTGCAAAATTTTCCCACCAGCAATTTGCTGCTCAGAGGTAACATAAATAAGGCATACAGCATTTAGAATCTCAAAGAAATATTGTAGAAAGTGTGTATGTCCGACGAAGATGTTGTTAAGGTGAAGGTAAGTTGGGTGGCAAGAAGGTGTTAGAGTGTTGTTGTGTGTTGAGAGACATTGGTGAAGTCGTTGACTCCCTGGTGTGACGTCATCGTCGGCCAGACAAGCGCCTGCCAGACAGCTTGTCCGAACTGGGCTAAACCAACAACAGATGACGAGTATTATTTATATTTAGCACCCTCAGAGTTCATTGTCACATAATGTTGAACGCAGCTCCTCCCTTAACTTGCCTAAGAGTCAACATGTTTTTGTGTACACGACGAATTTATAAAGTTTATAGCCGGGGTCCCTCCCTGTGTGCCGTAAACCCGGTACTAACACACATTTATCATCAAACATTCTCTTATGAAATCCCATGGTCTATTTCTCTCACTGCTCTCCTTCAAGATTAAAGTCTACCCTTCCCCCCAGGATACAACACAAGCTGGGTAAAGTAGGTAAACAAGAGGGCGTCTTATCCCAGGAAACACGAAGGGATAGTTCCCCTGGTGGACTTACCATTATATTGGGTGACCTTGACGTAGGCCTTGCTGCCCCGTCTTTACCTCTCAGGGGTTAAGGTGCCCCCTTCTACCCCTCCTCTCCCTCCCTTCTTTTCTTTCCCCCCTTTTTTACTCTCCTCTCTCCCGCTCCCACTTTTCAACTTTTATTCATTTGCTCTTCCATTAATTTCGTTCACTTTCTTCTGTATGTAAATTTTGTATCTATCTATTTATCTATCTATCTATCTATCTATTTCTACATTCCTCTTTCTTCATCCAACAATCTCTTCCTATATCTATTCATTCAAAACATCTATCATTATTTCTCTATATTACCCTCTCTGTTAATCTACCTATCTCTACCTTTATCTACCTGTCTGTTTTCCTCTACCTCTACTAATTTACTTAACACTCTACATCTATTAATTTAACTCTATCTCTATTCATCTCTAATTCTCTCTATCTCTCTTTACGTTTGTCACTCACTCTTCATACTCTCTTACCATTATTCTTCACATGTAATCATAATTTCTCCCCCAGTTGTTATTTCACTATTTTTTCTCACCTTTCTCTATTCACTTATTTTTTGTTCTCTATTTCTCAACATTTCTCTCCTCATTTGTGTCATTGTCTCACTAATCCTTCCTCTTTATGTTTGTGCTTATATTTTTCTTACATTTTTTATTGTATAGATTAAACCATTTTTTGTTACTATTAAATTAAAAAATGTTTAATAGAAATACAACACAACAATAGCTACTAATGTTAAGAATAAAATATAACTATAAATGTTAATTGTTTCTCTTATGATTAAATGCTGCACTGGTGTGACACAAATGTTTGCTATTAATGTTAAGCTAAACATAGAATCCCCATAAATTCTCATTAATTTTCCAGGTAAAACAATCATTGATTCACTCTAAATGGTTATCAATACCATGTTGAAATCAGCAAGGATACACCAAAAATGCCTTTCAATTCTCCTATGTTAGAAATATAATTAGATTACCATAAGTATTTATTTATTCCCAAACGTTAAAACAAATATTATCCTCCCAGAAATGTTTGTTATTTCCTCTACCCTTACACAACACCACACAGAACCATATTATTACTGAAAAATATTATTATTATTATTTATATACGTATTATTATCATCATTATTGGCTTATCGTTTACTATTATCAATATTATTTATATACCGAGTAATACGAGTAATATTATCATTAATTACATCCGTATTATTATTATTATTATTATCACCATCATCATTATTACAGTGTATTACAACCTGTTGGCAGCAGCCTGTGTGTCCATTCCCAATTGACAAGTCAAATGGAATTCAGTTCTAATACTAATCCCTCAACTATTCTTGCCACGTGGATTATGTCGAGGTCTACTAGAAATGGAGACCAGTTAATGTGGTACTTTTTTAAACATTGATGTGTGATATAATCTTGTGACCTCCAGTACCTTTTCCACTAGAGGATGAAGACTCTCCTATAAGCCTCTGTCTCTGCTTATTATACTCAACATACACAATTCAATGTTTCTTTAAGTCAGTGTAACATTCTAACATTCAGTCACCGTGTTTCACATTCATCAGTCAGTTCTGGTAATATACGCTGGTCATATACTTAGCTTTTCAGGTAAAGGAAAGTTGTTTTGATACGGGATTTAATTTTATAAAGATAACTTAACTCATTTTAATCCCCCTTTTGATAGTGTTAAACTGAGTCACACTTAACGATAACAAAGGCTGTACCACATTTTATAATTTTCTCTAGTTTATTATTTTCACCAACATAAACTAAGAAATTCTGATATATTGGCTGTTTTATTTTATTGATTTATATTTATTTTCAGATTTTTTAAGTCCAGGTTCAATTCCTTCTGGCAGCCGTGTTGAGCTCCTCTCTTCGTATTTTTTTACTTCTATTGAGTTTGTTACATATAATACTATCACCAACATACATCAGGTGCAACGAATACAAATGTTTCATCTTAAATAACAAAAACCTTCTTCTATTGATGTTATAAACAGCTGGGGAGAGAGAGTGCCACCTTGACGTACTTTTCCCTGACTATTAATCTGTCATTGTGCAACCTCTTAATAGAAACAGACTTCCTCCATATTTTACTAGTAATATTAATAGGTTTCCTCAGTTTCCTATGGACAAACCCTAAACATAACAGTAATTAATATTCGTTGCATCTCTGGAGGACTTGTTGATAAGAGTTGCAGTACCTTCTAAACCCCAACCCCGCCTCTCCCCTCCACTGAGAATTTTACGTAGAATATCTATACAATTGGGAGCTGGTTGATTGGTCTATTTAAGCTGTTTCTACTAGAAGACATAACAAGACGTAAAAGGAAAAGAGAAGAAGAAAACACGATTACATAAAAGACGGAGCAAAGAGACACGTCAAAGAAATCGATGAATAAAGAATAGGAAGAAACGGTAAGAGAACTGAAAGGGTAAAACAAAACAGGAAAGAATATGGAATGTTAATCGACCTGCCTCTACTTTTATCTATCTGTCTGTTTTCCTTTACCTCAACTAATTTACTTAACACTACATGAATTATGAAAATAAATAGAAGAAAAGATACATGAATAAGAATTTAGATAAAACGAAAGCCCGATTAGAGAGAGAGAGAGAGAGAGAGAGAGAGAGAGAGAGAGACAATGAATGGGAGACAAGATGAGGACGTAGAGAGTAGCTTAAAGCAGAGTGAGAGGCGGAGGTGAGAGGAAGAGAGGATGAGGAGGAGAAGAGGAGGGGGAGGGAAGAGATAGAGGAAGAAGGGAGACAGGGAAAGAAGAGGAGGGGGAGGAAGAGTAGGGAAGAGAGAGGAAGTAGAGGAAGAGGGAAGAGAAACAGGAATAAGTGGAGAAAGAGGAAGGAAGAAAGTAAGAGAGGCTAAGGAGGTAGAAAAAGACGAAGGAAAAGAGTGGGAGAGGTAGAGGCATGGAAAGGAGAGAAAGAGCGGAGAAAATGAAAAACAATCGAAGGAGAGAATGAAGAAAGACGGAAGATAGAAGTTAGAGAGGTGGAGGAGGGAGGAGGGAGGAAGAGAGCCTGAGGGAGGAAGAGAGGTGGAGGAGGGAGGAAGAGAGGTGGAGGAGGGAGGAAGAGAGGCTGAGGAAGGAAGAGAGGCAGAGGTGGGAGGAAGAGAGGCGGAAGCACCTCTCACGCCGTCTAGACCGACCTTAAAGGGAAGATGACGAAGGCTGAGGAGGAGGAGGCAGCCTATGTCTCACTCTACCAGCCATAGTGGTCCTATATGGCTGGTGTGGGAGTAAGACATCAGTCATAATGGTCTAAAATGGCTGATGTGGAAGAATAAAACATCAGGGACAGTGATCTAATATGGTTGGTTTAAAAGACATCACCCATAGTGGTCTAATATGGTCGACGTGAGAGTAATCCATGAGCCATAGTGGTCTAATATGGTCGACGTGAGAGTAATCCATGAGCCATAGTGGTCTAATATGGTCGACGTGAGAGTAATCCATGAGCCATAGTGGTCTAATATGGCTGATGTGAGAGTACAGCACCAAGATAGAGTACAGTACAGCAGCAAGATACAGTTAAGATATGAGTACATGAAATTGACAGAGCTGTAATGTACTGCTGGTAATGAGTACTACTTCTTGTGTCACAGTCCGCCACGCTGGACCACCACCACTAGCAGCAGCAGCAGCCACCCGAGTGATGCTGTACACACACACACACACACTCACACACACACACACACACTACACACACACACACACACATACACACACACACACACACACACACACACACACACACACACACACACACACACACACACACACACACACACACACTCACACACACACACACACTCACACACACACACACACACACACACACACACACACACACACACACACACACACACACACACACACACACACTCACACACACACACACACACACACACACACACACACACACACACACACACACTCACACACACACACACACTCACACACACACACTCACACACATACACACACTCACACTCACACACACACACACACTCACACACATACACACACACACAGTAGCAGTAGTAACAGCAATAGACAGGAATACCATTTAAAAATACTTCATAAATCTTAGTATTTCTTTTAGAGTTTTACGATATTTTATTTTTATGTTGATTTTAGCCTTTACCTGGGGGGGTGCTCTTAGGTTAGGTTAGGTTAGGTTAAGTTAGGTTATAAAGGCTAGTTTAGGTGTTTTAACCATCAGGTGAAAAACAGGAATAAGCGGGTGCCTAATCTTCAAGTGATCCGAATTTTCTTGAGGACAAAATGCCTTCATAATAAAGATGGTTAAAATCTCACCAGGAAAAGTTTTCTTTAAGTCTTAATACCCACAACCCATTTCCTCCTCCTTGTTTTTCTTCATATGTGTCTTATTAATCCTACGTTTATTGTGAGGTGAAGGAGGGCAGCTCTGGCCTTCCTTCCTTCCTTCCTCTCTCCCTCCTCTCAAACATGTACCCCCCCTCCCTCCCTCTCTTTCTCTCTCTCGTTCTTTTCAATCCCATCTCTTGTTATTATTATTTCTCACCCTCTATTTCTCCTTCCATAATTTATCTTGCTTTATTCTTCACCTTTGGTCATTAATATATTATTCAGATTCATGTTGGTACCCAGTTAATGACGTCACCCCGATCTGTGACGTCATTCTGTGATTTTTTCTCATATTGTGACGTCACAACTCATGACGATACTCAACTTGGGGTGTCGCCAAATTGTGACTTCACCCACTTACTGACTTCTTATTAAAATGGTGTGTGTGTGTGTGTGTGTGTGTGTGTGTGTGTGTGTGTGTGTGTGTAAGTGTGTGTGTGCGCGGTGAAGTTTAAGGTGAAGTTTGTGATGACATTGAAGGATGAAAGACAATGAAAAAATTATGTAAGAGTTACCTGTGTACGTAGCGACATGTACGTGAATATTTCCGTACACAAAAGAGGCGAGACTCGGGAACGGACTTACACACACACACACACACACGAGAGTGGTGCCAAACAGGACCGTAAAACATAAAATAAATAAACAAACCCAGAGAGATCCACAATTGTCAGCATGAGCGAGACTTCGTCCTTAACATGTACCATAGCGCCCCGCTACACCGCCAAGATCTACTCTCAACCCTCGCTTCCTTCCTCTACCTTACTCTCCTCTCCAACAACAATACCTCAACACAACCATAAATACGAATGAAAGATATTTAGAGTGATAAATTGACCTACTATGGAATAAGAAGATGGCTTGTGGGTCGTTATACGGAGGTCGACTCGAAACAAAGAACTTGCAGGGTCGATATGTCTAGACGGAGGTTACAGCGTTGCCACTTCTCTCGCTCTCTTAGCCCAAGGTGATGGCTACACTGTTGCTCAGCTGAATATACATTAGAGATTAATTTAGAGTCTGAGGGTTATCACCTGATGTGTCTTACGTAATTACACATCCCATAGACGCTATTTTAATACCTGGTGGCTCAATACAGGTGAGTTCTCTTACCTTTTCTGACAGTTTTTGTTACTAATATATAATTTAGTTAATTTTTGTTCCTTCATATTGTGAGAAAAATGTATTTATGAGTTCGTAATAATAATAAAGAAATGGAACACCAGGAAGATAAAAGCAAATTGAGAGAGAAAGATAAAATGAGATAAGAAAGAAAGAAAGAAAGAAAGAAAGAGAACATTTGGCCTACATACCAGGCTATTTATAACTGAGCTGTTCCTCACTGGCCAAAACAAATAAAACACTGGTGAAAAAAACACCCACAAAACAATAGTAAATGAGAGGAATGAAGTAGAAATAAATAGAAATGTGAAAACAAAGAAAAGATTAAAGGAAAATAAATGAGAGAGAGTGTAAGAAAAGAGAATAATCCGGATGAATAAAAGAAGTGAAGACAAGTTATGTTTTGTATACAACTGTTAATGACCTTCAACCTGTGTGTGTGTGTGTGTGTGTGTGTGTGTGTTACTCATAGGTCATTGGCACAGCTCAAGGTCAAGCACTTACACCTCCCTCACAAAATATATCAATAACAGGTGAAAGTAAAAGTGTGTCTCGTTGGCTTGACAGTCAGGATATAGAACTCTCTCTATTTCTTCTATTACCCAAGGACACACTATGGCCGGGGCACAGTACTCGACCCCTTTCATTTTCCCCAACTGTAAAATCAGGTACCACTTCGCAATTAGGTGGACTGCGGGTGCCCTGGTCAGAGTAGTAATGAAGGCGAAAAAAATATACCTGGCATAACTAGGTCAGATGTCATTGTTAGAGGTTATAGGTCAAGGACATACGTCGAAGTCAAAGGTCAATCCTCAATTGACTAAACAACTAAACAATGAATATAAAACAAACACACGCCAAACAAAAAATAAAATGAATAAACAGTCAACTAAACCTCTAAACAAACAGACAAACAAGTAAACAAACTCAGAATGATGCCTTCGCGAGGGAGACAAGACAGATTATGTAAAAAAAAAGTTAAGAAATATTGATAACAGATAATGAAGAGAGAGAGAGAGAGAACTGTGTCGTATTGGGTCAAGTGGCTGGCTGGCTGGTTGGTCACCTTTTGTACGAAACTTCCTCCTTCGAACCTGTCCTTCCCTCCCCTTCCTACTTCCTCCCCTCCCCTCTCACCTCTAATCCTCCTCTCCTACTTCCTCTTTTTCTCCTTGTCTACGCTCAACCATCCCACTTTCATTTTCTTTTTACACCTCCCTCCTCTCTTCCTTTCCTCTAACTCTTCCTACCTCTCTCCTCTCCCCCCCTCCTCCCTCCAACCTCCTCTTCTCCCCCTCTCCACCCCTTCTTTCCTGTCCTCTCCCTCTTCCATCATTACCCCCTCCTCCTGCACCTCTCCATCCCTCACCTCTTCCTTCCTGCCTAACTCCTCCCCTCCTCCTCCCCCCACTACGGGTTACTTGTTCCTTTGAATAAATTTAAAAAGAACATAAAAGCGTTAAGTCAAGATTATCTTCAGCTAAACTACAACAAGTCAGGAACTCGGTCAGTCAGTGAGTCACCCAGTAAGTCACTAAGTCAGTAAGTTACTAAGGCGGTCAGTCAGTCAATCAGTCACTTCTACAGGAAAGTTATTCATATAAAATTTAGCTGCGTTATTCAGCTCTAAGGACGCCCTTCCTGACTGACTGACTGCGTGAGAAATGTTCCTGAGTCTCTGCCTAGTTCACGCTAAGGCTTGGGGTTGCACAGCACAGCACAGCACGTCACAGTACTTACATAACCTGGCCGGGGCCGTGAGTCAATATTAACTCTACATTTCTACTCTAATCTAAAATTAGAATGTTACAATAAATAAACCACCTGAAGATTAGACACCCCACGTTGCGTTAGGTAAGGTGAGGTAAGTTTAGGTTAGATTGGTTAGGTAAGATATAACTTAACCTAACCAAACCTAACTTAACCAGGGGTGTCTAATCTTCAGGTAGTAAGTTTCTCTTACATTTTTACTCCAATAAAAAAATATTAAAATAAATAAAACAACTAGACACATTATCTGTCTCTCTCTCCTCCTTATATTTATCTCTTTTTCCTTATATGTGTCTATCTCTTTCTTCCTCTATCTCTTTAACAGTATTCACCATCAGTGCTTAATATCTCTCTCTTTGTCGTGGACTCTTCAGCTATCTCTCATTTCCTCTCTATTTTGATCATCTCTCTGAATGTCTCTCTGTACTATCTACTTCCCTGGTTCTATTATCTCTCTATTTTCCCCACTTCTTTATCTCTGTCTCTCTTCCTTTCGACTTCACTCATGTCTCTCCACTATCTCTCTGGCTGTCTTCTACTCTCTTTTCACCCCTTTCATGTCTCTCACTATCTCTCCACCTCCCCCAAGTCTCTCACTATCTCTCCACATCTCCCAAGTTTCTCACTATCTCCCCATCTTCCTCATGTCTCACTATCTCTCCACCTTCCTCATGTCTCACAATCTCTTCACCTTCCCCAAGTCTCACTATCTCTCAACCTCTCCCAAGTCTCTCACTATCTCCCCACCTTCCCCAAGTCTCACAATCTCTTCACCTTCCCCAAGTCTCTCACTGTCTCCCCACCTTCCTCATGTCTCACTATCTCCCCATCTTCCTCATGTCTCACTATCTCTCTACCTTCCTCATGTCTCACATTCTCTCAACCTCTCCCAAGTCTCTCACTGTCTCTCCACCTTCCCATGTCTATCAGTATTTCCCTTTACTCTCCCCTCTACCTCGTCCACGTCTCCCAGTGTCTCCCCACTATCTCGCACCATCTGGCAGGCCGAGAGAGAGGGAAGGAAGGAGGGAGTTAGAGAGAGAGGGGGGGAAGGAGGGAGTTAGAGAGAGGGGGGAAGGGGGGTGGCACCACATAACAGCTAGCAGGAGTGGTAAGGGGGAACTCTACCAGGTATTGATCGCTAAAGCATCTATGGTACGTATTCCAGAAGAGGACCTGCTCAAGGGTTAAGTCCAGAGCCAAGGGAGAGTTAGGGAGGGAGAGGAAGGGAGGGGGAACGAACATTATAGACGATGAGAACGCGCGTTTTCACCCACTGTAACTTCTAATTGCGTTCAGATTTCGAGATATTTATGTAATTTGTTGTAGTGGGTGTAGGTAGAGAGGGTGTGGGTTTAATGGGTGTAGGTAAAGAGGGTGTGGAACTGTGGGGGGTGTAAGTGTAGTGGGTGTGGAACTGTAGGGGGTGTAGGTAAAGAGGGTGTGAAACTGTGGGGGGGTATAGGTGTAGTGGGTGTAGAACTGTTGGGGGTGTAGGTAAGTGTAAGTGAGAGGGTGAGTTGTAGTGAGTGTAGGCGTAGCAGGTGTAGGTGTAGTTGGAGGTAAGTGTAGACAGGTGTAGGTGGAGGTGAGTGTAGGTAAGCATTAGGGACAACCTTTATACCTAGGAACGTTTGTGTGTGTGTGTGTGTGTGTTGGAGGGGGTGGGAGTTTTTGATGGGGAGGCGGGGGCAAAATAATGCTACACTGCAGAAAGGAGATTGCTTCGGAACTCAGGAGTCAACGACACAAAGTCGATGATCCAACGCTAAGTGAAGGGGACTGTGGGTCTTACGGCCCCCTGCAGCTTCTGGGAGGAGAATCTGTCCTAGTCTATCTCGGCCGAGAGAGAGAGAGAGAGAGAGAGAGAGAGAGAGAGGAGGAATTTAGAGGGAAATAAGACTGACTAATCAAGATAAAATCGAAGAGAAAACGAAATAAGACGATAAAGAGGAAGAATATCAAGCAAACTTGAGGAAAGTATACAGTATATGAGAGAGAGAGAGAGAGAGAGAGAGAGAGAGAGAGAGAGAGAGAGAGAGAGAGAGAGAGAGAGAGAGAGAGAGAGATATCCTCTGGTAGTAGGTACTTCACGACCCGCGGACAATAAAGGGACCTCCGGGGCCAGAGTGATCACAAGATTAAAATTCTTTTCTGGGCGTTTCCCCGTGTAGGTCCTGCCACCCTCACCTTCAAGGTCCACCTTCTCCAAGACTCCCAAGTCAAATTTTTTCCCTGAACTCGAGATGTAAGGGACACAACTTACGACACAAGAAATTCCATAGTTAAGTTTGTCTTTGAAATGGAGATGAGAGTCGCTGAAGTAATCTATCATGGAAAGATTCCTAGTTAAATTTAACCAACTGTAAATGTGAAAACTATTACAATTTAACCTATGATTAAAAGACCAGAATAATATTGTGTTTTCCCTGCAGATAAGAGAACCCATCGGACTCAACTTACAACACAACGGTTCCTATTTTTAAGTTTTTCTGGGGATGTGAAGATGTGTCTGTCTCACTTCTCCTACGACAAACACTCCCACATTAATATTACCTGGGGTTGATTTTTGAGAATACATTTGTTTCACGTAATATTTTCCCCAGAACTGCAGATGGAAGAATGACTCTAACTTACGACATAAAACTTCCTATCCTAAATATTTCTGGAGATGTGAGAAAGCATCTAACTGGCTCACATACACAAAGGCGTCTCCCTGTTACTGAACCTTCTACACAAAGGTGGCTGGTCCAATGGTCGTCAGTCTAACAGACACTTAACCTAACTTAATCTAGCTTCTCGAAGAGGTCAAGTCCTACTGGGCCCATTACATCTCTACCAGTCCTGATGGGCCCCAGTCCTAATGGATATATTGGAGCAACTTGACACAAAGATGAGCACTAAAATTACGTCACTAACCCCCACCCCCCACACTATAACTACAGCAAATTTCTCACAGCCAATTAAGGAAACACAATAACGAATAAAGTCTCCAGACTCAGATTATCAAAGACAGACACACACCAAAGTGACTGTGATACAGACACACCACAACACTCGGGATCTCCTGTAGGTTAATGGAAATTCTTTCATATCTCAGTTACTAATAGACAAGTACAGACGAGAGAGAGAGGACATCCACACATACGTGCACGATATAACAACAGCCTCCAACATAACAACATACTCTTGGAGGAGAGTGTACACTTGGCACCGCCGCCCCTGTAAGAGACTTGGCACAGCCGCGCCTCACCAAGCAGCAAGGCCAGTGGTGCCCCGGAGTCTCAAAGATTCGGACCTGAATTTTTCCCTGAACTTGCGATGAGAGAAGTCATCTAACTACTGTAGAGACTCGGGAGATAATTTGGATACTTTTGCGGCTATCAACTTTAAGTCGTATCTTAAGTGAGTCAGTTAGATACGTTCTCGTATCTGAAGTTTGGGAGAAAATTGAGAATATGATGCTTATAGGATCCATATCCCACTAAAACTGAGGCTAATCACAAACTCTGCATCTTATTCCTACTGAGAAAAAAAATAAGACATACAACACCATAAACGACACAAGGGTGAATATCCCTGGTCACAACTTCTAGAATAGCACTTTATTGTCTCTGTTAAACTTAGGAACAAAAGAAAAAGCAGTTGTTTACATACGACTGATTTTATTTAAAAGAAGATTTTAGACGAGTGTT